>NC_058409.1:40903611-40916717 GCF_002201575.2 Neomonachus schauinslandi | reverse complement strand
GGACTTATAATGAAGCTGTAGCAAGTAAGAAAGCACAACCTTCTCACGGGGATCAGTGGAAGAAATAGAATAAAGTGTCTAGAAATAGGCCCACATTATATGGAACTTTGGTATATGACCAAAGAGTCATGACAGATCAGTGAGGAAAGGAGGGACTGTTCAGTAAATCGAATTGGAACCCGTGGTTTATCCATATCGAAACAAAGTAAAATCCCCATCTCCCACTGGATGGGTTTTCCAGGGCTGCCATAGCAAATTACGATGGACTGAGTGGCTTAAAGGACAGAATTTTTTCTCACATTTCTGGAGTTTAGAAGTCCAAGATCAAGGTGTGGGCAGGCTTGGTTTCTCCTGAGACCTCTCTCCTTGGCTTGCAGATGGCTGCCTTCTGGCCTTGTCCTCACATGGTCGTTCCCCTGTGCACCAGTGTCCCTGGGGTCCCCTCTTATGCCCAAATTTCCTGTAATAAGGACGGAGTTTAGACCGCATTAGGGGTTCATCCAGATGCCCTCCTTTAATCTTAATTAACCTCTTTCATGGACCTGTCTCCAAATACAGTCACATTCTGAGGGACTGAGGGTTAGGGTTTTAATATATGAATTTTGGGAGGACACGGTTCAGCCCATAACACACACTATATACAAAAAGTCTACTCCAGATGGAGTAGGACTTAAATTCAAGAAAAAAACAAAATAATAATAGCAAGTATAAGCAACCAAGTTTCTGAGTACAGGGTAGGGAAAGATTTTTTTTTTTTACTGAGATATTAGTCAGTTAGAAACTTAAATTTAATATCTAATTCTGAAAAGTAACTTAATGAATATAAAAAGTTAATTTTAGGATATAAACATTAAATATGTTAAATATCTTTTATCTATACTTTTTTCCAACAAACAAGATTTTCAAAATCATTAATAATCAGGAAAATGCAAATCAAGACTTTATGTTACGTTCATTTTGACATACTGTCATTTTAAAAATGAGTAAAACTAGCAAATCCAGCCAGTAATCTTCGATGAAGGTTTAAATGTTTCTCAAAATATTTGTTCAAGACTTTTATTCATTCATTGGTCTGTTTCTCAACCTACTTACCTCCCCACCTATTGTCTAGACATGGTAATAATGAGAGCAACGTTCCCCACCCCACTCATTGTTGCATAAAGGGCAAGTGTTAATTTACTGCAGTGGACTTGGTGATCTCCCTCTACTGGTACAACAGGATAATGCTGCTCAATGCTGTAAAGCTTTTCAGGTTGTTTCAAATGCAGCGGTCCCTTTAAGTCAGATCCACCAAGTCACTGCAATGTGCAGCTTCAGCAGGAGGAGTAATCTCACTTTTGAATCTATCTTCAAGGGCGCATTTTCTAAAATCAATTATTTAAAAATGTATAAATAACAAAATTATTAAATAAAGGTAACACAAACAAAAAGAAGCTTCTTAGAAATGGAAAAACCTGGGTCAGTGACAACTCCAAAAAAATTTTTTTTGAACAAAATTTTCCTCTCTTCCCCTTTTGAATTCTTGCAGTTTGCTTATCCTCCACACATGTACTTCTGAATTTCCTTTTAAGACCATTTCTTGGGGCGCCTGGGTGGCTCAGTCATTAAGTGTCTGCCTTCGGCTCAGGTCATGATCCCAGGCCCACGTAGGGCTCCCTGCTCCGCGGGAAGCCTGCTTCTCCCTCTCCCACTCCGCCTGCTTGTGTTCCCTCTCTCACTCTGTCAAATAAATAAAATCTTTTTTTTTTTTTAAAGAAGACCATTTCTTCAAATGTATGCTTGAAAAATAGTAATAGTGAAGACATTTTTCCTTGATGCTATAGAGACCTTTTGAGTAGATGAAGCTGCTGCCTTGGCCCCTCTGGCCAGCTCAGTAGTCCTCTAAGTTTTAGCAAGCACCTTTAGACCGTGCAGTTGATGTACTAAACCTTTTTTATATATCTATAGATCATGCATTGTTTCCTGGATCGACTTGGAACCAAACCCTCTGGTACAGCGCCCCCCCCCCACACACACACCCCGGGGCACCAATACGCAACCTCTGAGCACCTGACAGTCTGTAGCTGGTACCACTGAGTCTGCATGCCATCAGTAAGTGTTAGACGGTGTTCCCCTTTCACTGATTAACTGCCCTCAAGTTCCATTAAAAATCTTTGGGCCTGGCAGAACCCTCAGAGTTGTGTTTTGGACAAGAGTCTGCCTTCTCTCCAGGTGGCTGGCCTCCTGAATAAAGCTCATATTCCTTCCCAATCACAACTTGTCTCTTGAGGATTGACTTTTCCAGAGACCGGCAGCCAGACTTGGGTTTTTGGGTAACACTGAGACTCTTGAAAGTGTTCATCATAAACTCCACAGTCAAATCCCATTTGGGATGCCTTGGTGGCTCAGTCGGTTAAGCGTCTGCCTTCTGCTCAGGTCATGATACAAGGGTCCTGGGATCAAGTCCTGAGTCAGGAGTAGCAGGGAGCCTGCTTCTCCCTCTGCCTGCCGCTTCCCCTGCTTGTGCATGCGCCCTCTCTCTCTCTCTCTCTGTCAAATAAATAAGTAAAATCTTCTAAAAAATTAATTAAAATCCCATTCAATTGGAATTTTATGTGTGAATCAACATTAACCCCTTTAAAACATGTAAAAACATAAACCCCTTTAAAAACATTTTCTTGTAAGGAACCCTCTTCTGTCATTCTATGTTAATACTGACATTTTATGAGATCCCATTTTACCATTTTTTTCAGAGCATTTGAAAAAACTGGTTACTTACTGTTCATTAACCTTGAAAAATTACTTCATGGGGAGATTTGTGGGTATTGCAAATGGGAAATTAGAAGCCAGGAAAAAAAAAAATAAAAGCCAGGAAAAAGAAATCTGGCAAGATTTAGTTTTAGCTTCCCACCAAAGCCTTTAATGCAACACAGAGACACAAGTGAAGATTATTAGATCTATTCCAAAACATGGCTCTTAGAACACAATAAACAGTTAAAGTTATTAAGCTTCTAAATGTATTTGTCAAACTCAAGCTGCATAAACAAAGGGTATTTAGCATAAAGACAAAATGTACTGGATCTCTTTCCATGGATGGGTATTAACTATTTCTACCCCAGTGACTCTGGGGGCTGCTGTAACCCCAGGCACATTTTCCCCTGGGGAGTTTCAGGGTCCTCACAAAGCAGGCACATAAATAGGAGTGGAAAGCTGTTCTGTGTTTCAAATACCCTACCTACTCTTGGGTGCTTTCTTGCTCCGCCCAGTAAAGCCTCTTCCGCAGGAGGCAGGAAGAGTTACAACTCAGGTTTATTACCATGCTTCAGGCACAAGCCACTCTGGAACAAGCAGTTAGCAGAGGGTTTCACCTTATGCTTGCCTTACCCACCCAAGTATGACTTACACTCTTCCTCCCCCTCTCAAAACAGAGCTGCTTCCATGAACTAAAGGCCTTTTAAAGACATATTTATACTCCACAAATTAGCTAAGAAATCTCTGGCAAGTTATTTTGAGACTTCTCCCATCTAGAAACTAGAGATATTACAGACCAAATAGGATTGTTGTGAGAATTAAACAGTCCATGTAAAATGCTTTGAAAGTCTTAGAATATATTGTGTTAAGTAAATGTTAATTCTCAGGAAGTTCCTATAGCAATGACTATCAGTTTAGTGCTTCTCCTTTGTAACGCAGTAAATCATCTCAAAGGAAAATGGATCATAAAACCACCAACTTTGACTTAACTTTCAGTAAAATTGGGGAGAAGGACTTCAAAATATTTGTAAGATCCATCAGAAACAGCCAGAGCCATTCAGAATTTCTATTTTAAAATTTATCTTAAATAACAATTGGATCACATAAAAATGCAAATCTAAATTTTTGAACATAGTGAAAAATTAGAAAACCTTCACCATGATGACTTAGGGTCTACACAGCCAATACAGTGGTTTTCGACTGTGACAATTTTGCCCCCCACCAGGGGACCTTGGCAATATCCAAAGACATTTCTGATTGTCACAGCTGGGGATGGGGATGTGAATGGCCTCTAGTAAACAGAGATGAGGGACGCTGCTAAACAACCCGGATGCATGAGAAAGCCCACCTACCACAAAGGACCTGGCCCCAAATGTCAATAGCTCTGGGTTGGGAAACTCTGAACTAAAATACTGAGAGGCAAATTCATATTCTTAAATATTTATGTCAATAAATGAAGAATGAAAATAAATCTATTTAAAAAGTAATAAAACAGAGTAACTCTTAACTAGCCCACACTCTCCCCTCTCCCTCAAAAATGGAGGTCAAAAGACAGAAAATATGCTTAAACAAAATAACCACAGAGGAAATTCAAAGAATAATTGGAGACTTCTTTACTCCACATAAAAAAGATAAGAAGGATACTCTTCTAAGATCTGACCCCAGAAAAACTCAGAAGTTTAAGCAGACCAATTTCTATAGAAGTGTAGAAAATTGTCAAAGAACTGCCCCCTAAAAAGACATCAGTCCTAGATGGTTTTACAGGGCAATTCTGTGAAGCTATCAAAGTTAAAATAATTCCAGTGCTATTTTTCGCCTGTTTCAGATCATAGGATATAAACTGAGAATTTATTTTTATAAAGCAACCATAACATTGACATCAAGACCTGACAAAAATTATGCAAACAAAAAAGTACAGATCATCTCATGAATATTTATGGGAATTTTAAAATAAGACATTAGGAAACAAAACCTAGCAGCATGGTAACAGAATATTGCATCATGATGAAGTAGAGTTTATCCCACGAATGCAGGGATGCTTCCTTACTGAGAAATCAATATCAATGAGCAATAAACGTAATGCAATATTAATGATTTATGTTAACAGACATCAAGAGAAAAATCATCATTTTCAGGCATTTCACAAAGTCAGCATCTATTTTTAATAAAAAGAATCAAATTAAAAATCAATAGATATTTATTGACAATGATAAAATACAACTCTCACTTCAAAAGCTAGCATCGTGCTTCATGGGGAAACACTAGAAGCTCTAGAATTCCAGGTAGGAAAGAGCAAGGATGCTCATCTTTACCACTATTACTACTCTACCAGAAGGACTGAACCTTGTAATTAAAGAAGAAAGATTACAGGTATTAAAATGGAAAGGAACTAAAATTATCACTATCTATAAATGATATGACTGTATTCCTGGAAAATCCTAGAAAATAAATTTAAAAAGAATCACTTATGAAGAGTAGGATTCAGTAGAAGGGTATAGAAATTGATACACAAAAATCAACAGCAGTCAGAAAATGAGATGGAAGAAAAGACCTTACAAAGCAACAATAATAAAAAGTTAACACACCTGAGAACAAATAAGAAATGTGCAAGACCTACATGAAGAAAACTCTTGAACAAATGGAAATTTGTACCATGTTCATGGAGAGGAAGATATATCTTAAATCTGTCAATTCTCCTTAGATTAAATTATAAATTAATCCAAATAAAGTTGCTTTTTAAAACAAATCTAGGCAAGAGGATTCTAAAGATCATATAAAAAATTAGCAGGATTATCAAAGAGAAGTTGCAGGACTGGGGGGGTGGGGGATTAGTCTTACCAGATACTAAAGCATACCATAAAGCTTCAGTAATTAAAACAACTTTATCCTGGCACATGAATGGTAAGGTAAATCAGTGGAACATAAAGTCCAGAAAAAGACCCAACGTATATAGCATTTTAATATATCATGGAGGTGTCAAATGAAATCAGGTTTACCTCACTATTTTGGTAGAGTATTTACCAAATGTCACAGAGGCAACTTGATAATGTTTGGAAAGAAAGTAAAATGGATCCCTAATTTATACCTCGCTTAATTCCAATAGATTCAAGTTGGAAATAAAAAATATGAAATCCTACGACAATATGGGAGAATTCATTTATAGCCTTGGGGTGTGGTAGATCTTTTCACTATTATACAAAATCCAGGGTCCATAAAATAATAGATCCACTAATGCAACTATATACAAACAAAACCTTTTTGTTAAAAATAAATTAGGTCAAGTTGAAAGATAAATAACGAACTGGAAAAATTATCTCCAACATATCACAGAGAAAGGGTTTATCTTCCTATTAAATAAAGAGCTTATACAAGTTGATGTTAAAAAGACCCATTAGGCAATAGAAAGCAAATGGTTCTTTTAGTGGCTCATCTATACTCCTAACAAGAGAGACTGAAATTAAAACTATACTGAATTCCCATTTCCTACCGATGGAATTGGCAAAATCCTCAAAGTTAGTGTGAACATACTAAATTGGTCAAGTGTTGAAGAAACAAGTACTGTGGTATATTGCTGGTGGAAAAGCAAATGGGTAGAATCTCAGTGAAAGGTAATTTGGTAGAATCTATCAAAATTAGAAATTCATGGACATCCTGACTTCTGGGAATTTATCCTGTGGAGATAATCTAACATATAAAATGATGAATAACAGGCATCAGCAAATAAAGCAGCCCACTGGCCACATTTAGTCCAATGTCTGCTTTTGGAAATAAGGTTTTATTGTAAAACAGCCACGCCTGTTTGCTTACACATTGTCTCCGGTCCCCTTTATGCTATAACAGCAGAGTTGAATAGCTGTGACAGAGGCCATATGGCCTACACAGCCTAAAATATTTACTATCTGGCTCTTTGTAGAAACGGTTTGCCAACTCCTGATGTATAGTGTTATTTACTGGAGCATTGTTTCTAACAACAAGAGACTAGAACAAACCTAAGCACCTCCAGTAGGGGGACTGATTAAATAAACGATGGTACATTCATATTAACGAAAATGTAGGCAACTGTAAAAACAAAGTGAGGCTTTTGAAGTATTGATGTGGTAAGGCCTCCAAAATAAATATTGTGAAAAGCAAGTAGGACAGCATATGGTAGAGTAAATCATGTTGCCTTGGAGACAAAAAGGAAGGAAAAAAAATAATTTTACAGGCTTAAATATGCATAAAGCAAACCATTTCTAGGAGGAAAAGCTGATCGCTTTTTTATAGGTTTTAATGTTTGAACCAAGAAAACAGATTACCTATTGAAAAATACATATAAAAATACATTTTTTAGTGACAGGGTTCAGCTCCTGGTCTGCCCTCTTTCTGTTATTATCATCTGGTCAAAATTTCTGATGCATACTTTGCTTTATATAGTCTAACTATTTGGTTATTATTTTTCTTCTGCAGAGGTATGAAAGCTCTGTGAAGACAGGTACTCTGCTTTCTTCAGTGCTGTACTTCCGGTGTTTACAATAATACATGGCATAGAGTAGGAACTCAATTATTTTCTGGATAAACCAATGTATAAATATAAACTACTGAGAAGAGACAGATCCTATATTTGATCTCACATAAATTACTGAGCCTCGCTGTGCCTCAGTTTCCTCTTCCATAACATGAAGATTATTTTATTAGGTTGTGATCAAATCAGCCAAGGCATAGAATCTGCTCAAAGCAGTGTCTGACACACAGTAAGAGGTCAATAGTGTTGGTTACTACTTAAGGTTCAGAAGAAAGGAAGAGGCAAAACAAAGCATTAGCAAGGGCAAGAGGAATGGACAGGAATTTAATCCAAGGCTCAGTGGAGAGATCCTCTCTCCAGCCTCTGGTTTACTGAAAGGAGTTGAACAAAAATGAATGGAACCACCAAGGAGGAAGAGTGAGCACAAAAGCACTGTTTTTGTGTGCCGTTTTGGTTTGTTTTTGACTTGGGAGGAGTGGGAAGAGAGAGGAAGAGATAGGAGAGGCATTTGGGGGTTATAACCACCAGCCAATGGAGGAAATGCTCAGGACCTGGAACGCGGGGGAGGGGAGCTGCAGCTTAGTGGCTGAGGGCTGGGGAGAGGCAGGTGTGTTTCCCTCAGCGCCTGTCCAGGGGTCGCCACACAGGAACAGGCTTCTTAGGCTCTCCTCCAAGCGTCCTGCCCTGGAAAATAGTCTGTGAGTGGCTGTGTGGATGGAAAGTGATGTGCTGCACTTGAGAAGCCCCAAACCCACTCTGCCCAAATGATATCTCCCCGTACTTCTCCATCCACCCCCCACTTCCATATCCACACCTAACTCAGTATGGGAGACCTCAGGGATGCAAAGAGCATGGCTGGCTCAGAAGGCTCAATGGGGTGCCTACAACCTAGAATCTCCGGCACTGGGGAAGCAGCAAAGCCCTGGAGGAGATGGACACATAGGGCTGCCGGCTCCTCACTGTGGAGCAGCAATGACAGGTTGGAAGCTTGAAGGCTATTTTTGTTTAACATAATTGTGAAAAAAAATTCAAATATACAGAATTGCAACAAGAAGGGTACAATACCCATGCATCCACCACCAAATCCAACAACTGTTTACACATATTCCCCTCCCTCGCCACTTAAGTTTGTTAGAAACATCGTAACATGCTATCCTTAGGTAATAGTGCAGCATGTATCTCTTACAATAAGGGAATTCTCATATAGAGCTAAAATACTCAGTACTACCATGCTTTGAAAAATAAACAATAATTCTTTAATACCTAGTTCACATTCATATTTTCCCACTTGTTCCCAGAATGCATTTTAAAGCTCATTTGTTCAAACTAATGTCTTTAATCCGAGACAACAGAAGGCATTCTGTTAGGACTCCTAACTCAATTAAGCTGAAAGAATCACTACTTACTCGCTTTGGCTTTTCGAAGAAACCAGGCTAGATGTCTTATAAAATGTCCATTTTCTGAATTTATTTTATTTTTTCCTGATGGCTTCATTCCATTTATTCCTTTGTCCTCTGCATTTCCTTTGGACTTGCAGTTAGAAATCCAGACTAAGGTTTGTTTCCCTTGACCTTTTTTTAGTAAGAATCCATCACAGACAAGACTGTAATTCCCTCGGCATCCCACCAGGTGTCCCACTATTCCTGATAGCTTGGTCTCTGTGTTAAGGTGATGTCAGCCAGATCTCCCCATTATAAAGGTACACCCCCCACCCCAACCCACATGTTACTGGTAGGTCATCTGTGGGGTAACCCATGGGGAAATCTGTCCACCAGCCATTCGCCTGATGATTTCATCCACACTGTTGATTCTTAATATAGCCAGTTATTTCACATGTAGTTGCAGAATGGTGATTTTCTCATACTATCCATCCTTCCTGTATTTATTAGTTGGCCTTCTCCTATAAAAATATTTCCTCATCATCAGAGGCAGTGGGTAGGGGGTGGGAGGGAGGAGAAATTGGATGAAGACAGTCAAAGGTACAAACTTCTAGTTGTAAGATAAATAAGAACTAGTAAGGTACAACATGAGGACTATGGGTAACCTTGCTGTATGATGCACCACTGGTGCACACGGTGGAGTTTAGAGGCCATGACCCCTATCCCATGCAGCCGAAAAATTGTGTACAACTTTTGACTTCCCCAAAACTTAACTGCTGACAGCCTACTGTTGACTGGAAGCTCTAATGATAACATAGTCAATTAGCACATATCCTGTGTGTTATATGTATTGTACACTTTACTCTTACATTAAAGTAATTAAAGATAAGACAATGTTATTAAGAAAATCGTAAGGAAGAGAAAATCCATTTACAGTACTGTATTATATTTGCCCTCAAAAAGCCCCTGCATATAAGTGGATCTATGCATTTCAAAGCCATGTTGTTCAAGGGTCACCTATTATGAAACTTAACAGAACTGACAAATTCTAAGAGTTCTCATCACAAAGAAAGAGTGTTTTTTTTTTTCTCTTTCCTTTATTTTGTATCTAGGTGAGATGATGGATGTTAATGGAACTTATTATGGTAATCATTTTATGAAATTTATATGTCAAATCATTATACTGTACATCTTAACTTATACATCTTAACTTATATTCTGTTGTATATCAATCATATCTCAGTAAAACTGGAAAAAATACCCTCATTACCTGGGGTTGTTCTGTTACCTTGAAGTACAAGAGTAAATTAACATATTCCCTGTAATTACCAATTTTTAGAATTAGGATTTGGTGTAATAGTCATCTCCAATGTGGGCAAGGAAGTTTTTATTTACATATTTAATTTTTTAAAAATATCATTGTGGTCTCATGAATTTTTATGTTTCAAGTGTATTAATCAGTTATATTCGCTATTTTTTAAAATGCAGGTCCATTCGGACAATAGAGGTAGGAAATATATTTTTATTTCCAAATTAAGAGTTTAAATTGACATTTGTCAATTCAAACTTGGCTTATAGGGTTTTATTTAATTCTTTTGATTTTAAACTCATTACCTAAAATGAGAATTTTATTTTAAAATAATAGTAACATAATCATTTATTTGCTTCAGCTCTGTGCTATACATAAAGTGATTTCCAAATAACAATACCAATATTACTATTAACAATAACACCACTGAGTTTGAAGCTCTTTTTCTCCTGACAAGAATACAATATTCCAGACATCTAATATAGTTCTTTCCTCTGTAGGGGTATGTTAAATTTTGATATACACTTAACACCTTTCATTTTAAAATATTTTCAGTTTTAGTGAATATGATTTTTGAATGTGTAAAACATTTATATGATTCATGATTTACATAAAAGTATACTCTGAGAAGTGTTGCTTCCACTTCTGCTCATTTAACACTGTTTATGCTTCTATCCCCATCCCTAACCAATATTTTCACTACTGTCTGGTTTGCCTTGCAGTTTCTTTTTTTTTTTTTAAGATTTTATTTATTTATTTGAGAGAGAGAAAGAGAGAGAGAGAGAGAGAGCACATGAGAAGGGGGAGGGTCAGAGGGAGAAGCAGACTCCCTGTCGAGCAGGAGCCCAATGCGGGACTCGATCCCGGGACTCCAGGATCATGACCTGAGCCGAAGGCAGTTGCTTAACCAACTGAGCCACCCAGGCGCCCTGCCTTGCAGTTTCTTACTGAAAATATCAGCAGATATGTCTGTCTTTCTATATCCATCTACCAATCTACTCATCTATCTATATACACATATATTTGTATCCATACACTTTTCTTTTCCTTTCTTACACAAAAGGTAGCACACCTAATGATCACTTGGAATCTGCATGAGGCTCACTGAATCACCTGGAGGTTGTGCAGAGACAGAAGGGCCTGAAGAAGACTGGGATTTCACCTTCATCCACAGCAAGCTCAAGTCAGAGACAACTAGATTGTTGGTGACAGAGTTGAATTTTATCTTAAGGGGGGTACTTGAAGAAAGAAACAACTTTGCACACTGGTTTCACTGTCGTGCTGACTAGGCAGTGAAGATCTCCAGTTGAATGAGAGATCTTCAAATAGAAACATCTGGTTGGTGCTTGTAAAGGAGAGAAGAGATCAATAGGTTTCTGAGCCATCCACCTAGAGGTGATCATTGGATTTATGAGAATGAGTAAAGTCTGCAGGAGTAAAAATAGAGAGAAAATAACTAGTAACTAATTTTTTTAGAATAGCCAATTCAAATGAAGATATGCATACACCTGAAGATGTTTCAAGGCATAATGGGGCAGAATGAGTTTCAAGGCAATCAATTTATAAATTCCCAGCTATTATACAAGCTCTTTCCTAAAACTGATCTGCCTGACAATTCCTTGTCTGCTGGTTCTCCTTTCCCAAATTCCCTTTCACAATTGCCTTGTCTCCCATTTTACAATAGGACAGCATATCTCTCATCTGTCCATCATCCATCCGTGCATCCCAATACCCAGAATTTTACTCTTGCTCATTTCCACCAGGTGTAAATACCTCTGGAGCACTCCCTCCCCTCCCCCACAAAAGGGAAAATTTGAGACCACAGAGCTTCTGTAAGAAGCTTCTTCCAAGTGGCAAAGCTGTGGCAAGAACTCATGTCACATCTTTTCTTTCGTTTTTTCTTTCCCCCCGCTCTAAGACTTGGATTTTAGAAGCAAGATGGTTATCACAAAGACAGGTATTAACACATTTATTTGAGTTAGAACACAAAGTTAGTTTTCTGACTGATCAGTTTGAAAATGAAGACTGTATTTGCCAATTAAATTATACAGCGGACGTTTTCCATAAAATGAAGATACAGCTCTATAATTTTTGCAAAAATGTATTTAAGGCATACATATAACATCCACTGTTTCAGATATTATATTATTTATGACTCCTAATCTTATTAAAAATTTACCTATCAACTTAAAAATATGTGGGGGGTACATAATTTTCAGAGTTATTTTATTAGTGTGTTGACCAAAAATCTGAAGTCCTGTGAGTGAGAGGACCTGAAGAAAGAGAAAAGGATCAGAAAGAGTGAGGGCTTACGGAGAGAACCAGAAGAGAAGGCAGACGAGACTGCAAGAGTCAAGCATGACGGCAAATAAGAGGGACAATGAAAAGTGCCAAACCCTGCAGAAAGGTCAAGGAAAATAATAATATTAATAATAAATAATAATAAAGATTAGATAGTAATCTTTGTGAATGCAGTTTCTGCAGGTGGGATAGAGTTAAGAGTCTGTTTAGAACATTCAAAAAGTTGGGCAGTAGTGATGAGAAAAATGGAATACCATGTACAATACCATCTAGCCAGATCACTGGGGTTAAAACGACAGCCGAAAGAGCAATTCAAGATACTGGACACTGAAGACTATTGAGAGCAGCCATCTGGGTGGGGAGCAGAGGAATGAAGTCACTACTTGATGATTTGCCAAGACACCCATAATAGAGAAGTAGGGGAGAAGACTACTTTAGGATTGTTGCTCATTGTATCTTGAGTTTTTAAAGTGTAATCTTACCAATACTGCCTCCTTTAAGTTTTCTACGTTCTTCAAATTTTTAACAACAGGGAATAAAGAAATTTTGTTTCAAAATAAGAAGTTAAAAAAAAAATCAAAGAAGATACAGATAAACAATGTCATCAGCCTACAGCAAACTAAAAAGTAATTTGCTATGGCAGCCCTGGAAAACCCATCCAGTGGGAGATGGGGATTTTACTTTGTTTCGATATGGATAAACCACGGGTTCCAATTCGATTTACTGAACAGTCCCTCCTTTCCTCACTGATCTGTCATGACTCTTTGGTCATATACCAAAGTTCCATATAATGTGGGCCTATTTCTAGACACTTTATTCTATTTCTTCCACTGATCCCTGTGAGAAGGTTGTGCTTTCTTACTTGCTACAGCTTCATTATAAGTCC
>NC_058409.1:40541504-40550859 GCF_002201575.2 Neomonachus schauinslandi | reverse complement strand
TTCTATTTTTTGGAACAGTTTCAGAAGAATAGGTATTCATTCTTCTTTTAATGTTTGGTAGAATTCCCCTGGGAAGCCATCTGGCCCTGGGCTTTTGTTTGTTGGGAGATTTTTGATGACTGCTTCAATTTTGTTAGTGGTTTTAGGTCTGTTCAGGTTTTCTATTTCTTCCTGGTTCAGTTTTGGTAGTTGATACAACTCCAGAAATGCATCCATTTCTTCCAGATTATCTAATTTGCTGGCATAGAGTTGCTCATAATATGTTCTTATAATTGTTTGTATTTCTTCGGTGTTGGTTGTGATCTCTCCTCTTTCATTCATGATTTTATTTATTTGGGTCTGTTCTCTTTTCTTTTTGATAAGTCTGGCCAGGGGTTTATCAATCTTGTTAATTCTTTCAAAGAACAAGCTCCTAGTTTCGTTGATCTGTTCTACTGTTCTTTTGGTTTCTCTTTCATTGATTTCTGCTCTGATCTTTATTATTTCTCTTCTCCTGCTGGGTTTAGGCTTTATTTGCTGTTCTTTCTCCAGCTCCATTAGGTGTAGGGGTAGGTTGTGTATTTGAGACCTCTCTTGTTTCTTGAGAAAGGCTTGTATTGCTATGTACTTTCCTCTTAGGACCACCTTTGCTGCATCCCAAAGATTTTGTACAGTTGTGTTTTCATTTTCATTGGTTTCCATGAATTTTTAAAATTCTTCTTTAATTTCCTGGGTGACCCATTCATTCTTTAGTAGGATGTTTTTTAGCTTCCATGTATTTGAGTTCTTTCCAACTTTCCTCTTGTGATTGAGTTCTAGTTTCAAAGCATTGGGGTCTGAAAATAGGCAGGGAATGATCCTAATCTTTTGGTACCGGTTGAGACCTGGATTTGTGACCTAGGATGTGATCTATTCTGGAAAATGTTCCATGGGCATGAGAGAAGAATGTGTATTCGGTTGCTTTGGGATGGAATCTTCTGAATATATCTGTGAAGTCCATTTGGTCCAGTGTGTCATTTAAAGTCTTTATTTCCTTGTTGATCTTTTGCTTAGATGATCTGTCCAT
Source organism: Neomonachus schauinslandi (assembly GCF_002201575.2). Taxonomy (NCBI): domain Eukaryota; kingdom Metazoa; phylum Chordata; class Mammalia; order Carnivora; family Phocidae; genus Neomonachus; species Neomonachus schauinslandi. The sequence goes on along the minus strand of NC_058409.1, from coordinate 40,549,814 downwards.
TTCAATGAGGGGGGTGTTAAAGTCCCCCACTATTATTGTATTGTTGTCAATGTGTTTCTTTGCTTTTGTTATTAATTGGCTTATATTAGTGGCTGCTCCCATGTTAGGGGCATAGATATTTACAATTGTTAGATCTTCTTGTTGTAGAGACCCTTTAAGTAGGATGTAGTGTCCTTCCTCATCTTTTATTACAGTCTTTGGTTTAAAATCTAATTTGTCTGATATAAGAATTGCCACCCCAGCTTTCTTTTGGTGTCCATTAGCATGGTAAATGGTTTTCCACCCCCTCACTTTCAATCTGGGGGTGTCTTTGGGTCTAAAATGAGTCTCTTGCAGACAGCATATTGATAGGGCTTGTTTTTTTATCCAATCTGATAGCCTGTGTCTTTTGATTGGGGCATTTAGCCCATTTACATTCAGGGTAACTACTGAAAGATAGGGATTTAGTGCCATTGTATTGCTTGCCTGTAACATGACTGTTAGTGTATATTGTCTGTGTTCCTTTCTGGTCTATGTTACTTTTAGGCTCTCTCTTTGCTTAGAGGACCCCTTTCAATATGTCTTGTAGGGCTGGTTTCGTGTTTGCAAATTCCTTTAGTTTTTGTTTGTCCTGAAAGCTTTTTATCTCTCCTTCTATTTTCAATGACAGCCTAGCTGGATACAGGATTCTTGGCTGTATATTTTTCTCATTTAGTGCTCTGACTATATCATGCCAGTCCTTTCTGGCCTACCAGGTCTCTTTGGAGAGGTCTGTTGCCAATCTAATGTTTCTACCATTGTAGGTTACAGATCTCTTCTTCCGAGCTGCTTTCAGGATTTTCTCTTTGTCTCTGAGACTCGTAAGTTTTAGTATTAGATGTCAGGGTGTTGACCTATTTTTATTGATTTTGAGAGGGGTTCTCTGTGCCTCCTGGATTTTGATGCCTGTTTCCTTCCCCAAATTAGGGAAGTTCTCGTTATAATTTGCTCCAATATACCTTCTGCCCCTCTCTGTCTTTCTTCTTCTTCTGGGATCCCAATTATTCTAATATCGTTTTGTCGTATGGTATCACTTATCTCTCGAATTCTGCCCTCGTGGTCCAGTAGTTGTTTATCTCTCTTTTTCTCAGCTTCTTTATTTTCCATCATTTGGTCTTCCATATCAGTAATTCTCTCTTCTGCCTCATTTATCCTAGCAGTGAGAGCCTCCATTTTTTATTGCACCTCATTAATAGCCTTTTTGATTTCAACTTGGTTAGATTTTAGTTCTTTTATTTCTCCAGAAAGGGTTTCTCTAATAACTTCCATGCTTTTTTCAAGCCCAGCTAGTATCTTTAAAATCATCATTCTGAACCCTAGTTCTGACATCGTACTAATGTCAGTATTGATCAGGTCCCTGGTAGTCAGTACTGCCTCTTGTTCTTTTTGTTGAGGTGATTTTTTCCATCTTGTCATTTTGTCTAGAGCGGAATAGATGAATGAGATCAGAATGCTAACAGGGTAACAATGTCCCCAGAAAATATACTCTAAACAAATCAGAAAAGACCTGAAGCCAGGGGAAAGGAAAGGGAAAGAAAGAAAAAAGAAAAAGAAAAAAAAAGAAAAAGAAAAAGATAAAAACAAACAAAAACAGAACAAAACAAAAAAAAACAGAATATGATCAAATATGATCAGGCTGGTTCATAGATCAGTGCCACACACTAGATTCTGGGTGTATTTTGGTCTGTTAGAAGAAACTGTTTCTCAAAATTTTAAAGAGAGAACAACTTATATAAATATATGCCAAAAATAAGGGTACCTACTATGAAGGGATAGAATGTGACTCTAAACATGAAAAATTAAAATGTTTTTTTAAAAAAGGGATTGATAAGATGTTGGTTGAAAAAGGGAAAAAGAAAAATTCAAAAAAAAAAACAGTTAAAAAATATTAACTTTGAAAGACTAAAGAATCATGGTAAAAAAAGCCATGAATTCTATGTGCAGTATTTCCCTAGCCCGCCATTCTCATTGATCGGTAAACTTGGTCTTGGCTGGCTGTTCTCGCTGATCTTCTGGGGGAGGGGCCTGTTGCCGTGGTTCCCAAATGTCTTTGCCGGAGGCAGAATTGCCCCGCCCTTGCCGGGCCTGGCTAAGTAATCTGCTCGGGTTTGCTCTCAGGAGCTTTTGTTCCCTGCAAGCTTTCCGTACAGCTTTGGAGGAGGAGAGTGAAAATGGCGGCCTCCCAATCTCCACCCGGAGGAGCCGAGAACTCGGGGCCCGACTCCTCGGTGCGCCCCCCCAGAGAAAAGCTGTCAGTCACTCCCGTCTCCCCGGTCTCCGGCCGCACTCCGTGCTCACCTGGCCTGTGACCGCGCGTTTCTATCTCCGGCACCCGACCCCGGGTGGAGTCTCCAAACCCCGCAGATCCCTGTGGTGTGCTCCCACGCCACGCCTCCCGGGGCAGGAAGGGGAGTCTCCCCAGATCTGCCGCTTGTTGGGTCCCTGCTGGAGGAGCAGTGGCCGGACTGTGCCGCGGATCATGGTTTATGGCAACCCTGAGCTGAGAGCCTGCGCCTCGGCTCCGTCTCTGCAGCCGGCTTCCCCGCTCCAATACCTGGGAGCTCAGCCACACTCCGGCACCCCCAGTCTTTCTGTGACCCCGAGGGTCCTGAGACCACACTGACCCGCGAGGGTTCCACCCCCTGCTTAGCCACTGGCGCGACGTCCCTCAGTGGAGCCGACTTCTAAATGTTCTGATTTTGTGCTCCGCGGCTCTATCACTTGCCAGAAGCGGCCGACGGAGGCCCCTCCCCCGCCGTCTATCCTCCCGAATATCACCTTGGGTTCACTTCTCGGCACGTCCTACCTTCCAGAAAGTGGTGGCTTTTCTGTTCAGAGTTGCTGCTATTCTTTTCTTCGATCTCCTGTTGAGTTCGTAGGTGTTCAGAATGGTTTGATCCCTATCCAGCTGATCCTGGGATGAGGCAAAATCCAGGTCTCCTACTCCTCTGCCATCTTGCTCCGCCCCCTGAAGGCTGACACTTAATGACTGAGCCACCCAGGCGCCCCTTAACCAGTGATTTGAATTCACTCATGATTATTATAGTTACTGATATAATTATTTTCATGTATTTTGTGCCTTTGGTTTTCTTTGCTTTTTTTTTCTCTTTTCTTGCCTTTGATTAAATTGATCAGGTTTTCTCTGTCATGCTTTTTTCCCCCTCCACCAGCTTTTCATTATACAGCCCATTCCCATTCTTTTAGTGGTTCCATACATACTTCACTTCAGAAACTTTAAAAAGTACTATCTTTCTTATGTCCTAAGATCAGCAAAGATTTTTTTTCTTTAGAAAGAGAGTCAAGTTTCTCTCTGGAAAAATAAGCTGAGCAAACTGTTGAATTTCCTGAAAACTCAAAGTCACAGTATACTGATCTACACAATAGTACTTCAGAATTGAGTCATTTCTGTGCCTTCGTCTTATGGGGATGAAGAAGGGACTGGGAGATATCTTGGGGACCTCCTAGGGAGGTAGGAAAGCATTAAGAGCTCAAAGTTTCAGCAAGTCTACGTAGGGGGCTATCACACCCCTCTGGTTGGATCTTCCTCTCCCTCCCATATGCCAGGAAGGGGCACATGTAACTCTCCAGACTTCCCACGTATTTGTTGGACCCCCTGTGAGATGGGGGCAGATGGAGGTCCCTGTGTGGACAGATGTGCTGGCCCACTTGTGATTTCTTTGAGATATGGACATACTCTTTCCTTGGGAAGTTGAACTGTTCTTCACAAAGTCTCCAGTAAACTCTCCCTCCCTACTGAGAAGCCGGACTTGCTGTTCTCTTTAGAAATTCCTGTTAATTCCAAGTCCTCTGTTTCCGGGTTCTCCTCCAAGTCTTCATTAGCGTCTTGTTCAGTTTTCTGTTCTGGCTGGTCCGGCCCTACAGATGGGTCTCTCAGTCTGTCCAGCCCCGGGGGCAGGAGTATCTTGATATTGCTGCTGTCTCTGCAGCAGCAGATTCTGTACAGAGCCATGATGCTCTCCAGCCAGGCATTCTGTTCTCCATGGAGCATGGACCTCCAAGGGTCCTAACGGGATACTGGATTCTGGCAGCTGGCTATCTCTGTGAGGTCAAGACAGTGATGAAGAAGTCAGAGTCGGGATGTGGGACCAGGTTCGGGGGAATTTTACAGACTTAATGGTTTGTTAGGATGCCTTCCATTGCAGGAATCAGAAAACCTAGCTAAAACTGGCATAAGCAAGAATGGTATTTATCAATTCATGGGCTCAAAAAGTCTCAGATGGGGCTATTTTCAAGCGATACTCAATCGAGTGGTTTAAAATATATAACAAATACTCAGGGTTTGTTTTTTTTTTTTATTTTCCTCTCTTCCAGCTCCAATTCTCTTGTATTATTTTATTTAGACAGGACCTCACCTTATGGTCCTGAGAATACTGCCAGTAGCTCCCTGAGCTATTTCTTTATTATTTGTGTCTGCAGTGGAAAAAGATTATCCTTGACTCAGCATTTCAAGAAGAAGTTCTGGGGGTGCCAGGGTGGCTCAGTCATTAAGCGTCTGCCTTCGGCTCAGGTCATGATCCCAGGGTCCTGGGATCGAGCCCCACATCAGGCTCCCTGCTCCGCGGGAAGCCTGCTTCTCCCTCACTCACTCCCCCTGCTTGTGTTCCCTCTCTCGCTGTGTCTCTCTCTGTCAAATAAATAAATAAAATCTTAAAAAAAAAAAAAAGAAGAAGTTCTGAGACAGTTGAGGTCACCGGCCCAGTATTGGTTCAGGCACTACAATCTAAGAAAGAATGCTCTCGTTGGTTTAGTCTATCAGATGATGCTCCTCTGGAGCAGAAGTGCAGTCAGCTTCTTGGAGCTACAGGGATCCACATTTCAAGAACCAAGAGATGCTGAACAAGAAGAAGTTGGTGCTGCGAGGGGCAGCGAAATGTCCACTGTGCTCAGATATACTTGACTTAGAAGCTATGGGACCTGGACAATTCCTCTCCTTTTTATTTCTGATTTTTTTACCTCAACCAGGCAGACCCCTTTGTGGTTTCTGTGAAAAAGTTATCAGCTTGACTCCAGCCTTTTCAGTCAATGTTTTTACTCCCTGGCTCTTTCCTATCCCCACTTCTTCAGAAAAAGGAGTCACATCAGAAATAACACAAGATTCCATTAAATTTATAGACTTTCCCATTGTCTAGGAGGCACTATTTTGATCAAATAGTCTTTGTGGGCAAATATATGTGCATATACATCACTGTCTGTGGGACGCCTGGGTGGCTCAGGCAGTGAAGTGTCTGCCTTCAGCTCAGATCATGATCTCAAGGTCCTGGGATGGAGCCCAGGGTGGGCCTCCCTGCTCAGCGGGGAGTCTGCTTCTCCCTCTGCCCCTCCCCCTGCTCATGCTTTCTCTCCCTCCTTCTCCCTCTCAAATAAATAAATAAAACCTAAAAAAGAAATAAATCAATATCTGGGATTTAAGGACTAAGATGTCATCTCTGTTTTGTTTGGAATATTTCTCTGTTTTAGAGAAAATAACTTTATTGTTATCATAACCGTGGGTATGCTTAATAGTAACCATTAAAACAAAATGTTAAGTATCAAATCAGCTAATAGTCTGTACTTCTCAGTTAGAGGTTTATAATTTCCTGGGGTATTCTATATGCTGGATACATAATATCCAGGAACATTCACTCTATAGTTGTCCTATCTTTATGGAAAACAGTGTATCTCCAACAGAGAGAAGGGGAAAGGGAAACTTTCCACTCCCTCCCACATAGGTCTTAACACTCAGAAGAAAGAGCCACATACTTACCTCATACCAAACTGGTGAACCCTGCTAGAGTTATTTCAGATAAAATCAGATTTAAGTTTAGTTACCATGCGGACCAGAATGCTGCCACTAGAGCAAAATACTTTCTGGTCACTATTTGACTTTCCCCCATGCACACAGGGAACTCGACTCTCTGTTGCATAAAGCTGCCTCATGTTAAAAAGTAGCCACCCACTGCATGTCATGGTACCAATCCCCGAGGCACAGATGTACAGGGTGGGTGTGGGTCAAGGTAAACACTAAAACCCTGCAGTATGGACAATGGACACTCAATAAATCTGAAAGGCCTTTCTTCTACCCACCAGTTTTCCAACCTGTGTCAAAAGGAAGCATGACCATGTGTATGAAGAGAGATGGATGGCTGTAAAGCTGGCCAATATTCGTTGGCCTGAGTTTGCCAATGCCTCGCATGCTCACCATTTCCAAGCACACTTGTATCTCAGCAGAGGCTGCCTGAGTAAGAGCCCAGCTCCCTAAGTACTGGGGACACAATCTGTGTCCTCCAAATAGCCCCGGCTCAGCCTTCCCACCTTATAAATCGAGCGTCCATGTCTGCACAGGAGCTCCAGAAAGCCCCGGTGACCCCAGGGCTCACCGGCTCTCCATCCTTGCCCTGGCTGTGAAGGCTGCCGGATCTGCAGCTTCGCCCAGACACAAAAGTGTTAGTTCTTTGGACTGTCTTGGGCAAAAGCCTCAGCTGGAGAGGAAATGTCATGTGACATCTTTTGTCACAGATAAGACTTAATGAGTCCAGAGGATGTGTGATTAAAGGAAGCTCACAGGAAGTTGGGCTGGAGCTTTTTGAGAACCATTTACAAGGCTTTTTACCTAGTCATTGGAGTTAAAAAATGAAACGGATCAAAAAGGAAAGGGCAGCTATTTAGTGGAGGTTGTGAAGGCAAATCTATTGAGCTTGAGGCTGGAGGGCTGGCTCAATGGAGGAGGAAAAAGGTTGATGTGGGAATAAAAGTCTCTAAGAAGCTCACAGCAGCTATTAGGTAATGATTTGGCATTGCAAGGCCTGTGGCCAAAGATACCAAATTTAAAAAAGAAAACCATGTACCTTCTTTATAGCCAGGAGAGGGTAAGGCAGGAGATGGGAATTGAGACTTAGGGAAATAAACTGTTGAAAAAGGGTTAGTCCCTTGAAGAGACAAACCAGTAAATACACCCTAGCAAGAATTGGAAAACCTAGTGTCAGAAATTACGACAGCACAAGCCATGGGGATTTTCACGTGGACACATGTATTTCAAGATTAGAGACAATTTGATGTTTTCCTTAAACTGGTGGTGTGGTCACCTGCACCATAAAAGGCCATAATTCTAAAAACAGTATTTAATGAGTGTAGACTGTTTTCTCCATGTTATCAGAGGCATGGTGTGGTCGAGGAAAGAGTGACTTTAGAATCAGGACATCTGGGATCTAGGGTTGGAGATGCCCTTTAGGAGCTGTGAGCCCCATGAAAGCCACTCTTCATGCTTGCCAGTTGCTTTGTTCCACCTGTCAAATAAAGTTTGAACTAGTTGTTCTTTAAAAAATATTCTAGCGCTATATTTTAGTTACTTCAACAGATTGAACCACAACTAGTAATTATGGTGCAGTTTTATTTACTTGGTTAGTCTAGTCAGATTCTCTGTATAGAAACCAACTCTTACTAAACACCCTGAATAGGTAATACCTGGAATAGGGATTTATTGGGTAGAATGCAACTCTATCCCTTCCCACCGCTTATGCTTTTTGCCTTCTTGATTCTGTTCAGATTGCTTTAAACATGCTGTTTCCACTCACTAAGACTGTAGAGGAGACATATTGTATGTATCAAAAGAAAAATGTAATTATTGAAACTCTCTAAGGTAAGCTTTATGACTCCTATTTTACAGATGAAGAAACTGAGGCTAAGGTAAATGGACTAAGGTCACAGTGCTAATAAAATGGGAAAGCTGAGGTGTAAATTCCAGAGTTCCTTCGAAGGCCATGTCCTCTTCCAGAGACCTGATGCCCCAGCTGAGTGTCCTTAGGAGAAGGGCTATGAGCCAGTTTTAAAATACTGGGATCTTCTGTCTACCTGAACTCTACTCCCCAATCGTATCCCCATGACAGAGTGCAGGCTAACAGGGCTCAAGGGACCTTGGTTACAGCAAAGGCAAAGTTGCCACCAACCTTAGGGATTTGGGGAAGGGCTGAGTCTCACACATTCCCTTCTGTTATTTTGAGATTTGAAATACTATTCACACAACTCAATCACTTCTTCAGATGTGAATGTAGTCTGTGCTTGGAAATGCAATTTTTGTTCTCTTACTGGTTTGCTTTCTTACTTGTAAATCAGTGTGCAGAGTAGCCAGGAAGCACTTTAGGATGAAATTAATGGAGAGCTGGAATCTGACTCTGCTTTTCTTATATTTGGCTAAATCTAGATTTAAAAAACATCTCAGAGTAAGGACGGGGTTACCAGGTGCCTTGTGAAAACTTCCTTACTACCTTTCAATGAATCCCAACTATTTCCATCCTC
>NC_058409.1:40530552-40541404 GCF_002201575.2 Neomonachus schauinslandi | reverse complement strand
GGGGAGGAGATGAAAAACAGAGTGTTTATTAAGAGAAAGAGTTTCACTTCCTTTAGGCAGAAGCACAGCCAGAAGTCTGTGTGACCTCCAGTTAAGAAAAACTAATCTAAGAATTTGCATCACCTATAGGTTTGTTTTCACGAATTATCCCCTCCCCCCTTTAAAAAAAAAAAAAGATACAACAAGGACACGTATGTTAACTCCTTAAAAAGAACATGGGGGTAGATGTGTATGATATAGGAAAATAGTATCACCTTCCGGGAAAGATGGAGAGACAAAAAATAATTGATAACTGCCACTTTGATTTGCATCTCTGTGATAACTGAATTTAATCCTTTTCCTACTGCTATAAGGGAAAAAGCAAAAATAAACAGGATTATTAAAGTACCACTTCCCCAATACTAAAAAATAACTGCATTTTCCCAAAAGAAAATGGCCTCAGTTCATTTAACAGGATATATTTTTAACTCCAAGAAAAATTACAGCTTTAAAAATACAAGTCAGTGGCACCTACATGTGAGTAAAATTAGACAAGTGTGTCCTGAGAGAAAGGCACGGTACCTGTTTTCACGTAAATTGCTACAAACATTCATTGTACCAGTAGCTTTAATATTGCCCAGGACTTAAGAGGATTGCATTTATGAGAGGTAAATCTGCTAACACAGAAGTCCTCCTCCTAGCTTGGAGTCCTTCAGTGGTTGCCTCAACTGTAGGATGCAATGACTGCCCAGCCCAGGGCTGCTGGAGAAGAGAGAAGAACCAGATTGTCTTCACCTATGGAACTGGTAAACTGACAGGAAGGCATCACAAAAAGAGGGATTATTTTAGAATGAGGCTAAATCCTGGCACGAAAAAGCTGGGTTTTCCAATGATGCATTATGACTGAAAGGAATTATGGATGATTCTCAAAAAGACTTGCTTTTGTTAAAATTGACATTCTGAACTCTAAAAAGAACACCCACAGAAGGAACTCTTCCTCCAGCCCAGCTGGCTAGATTTGTCCTCACTGGGTATGCCAGGCCGAGGGGTCGCTCTGGTATAGGTTCCTGGGGCTCTTTGTGCACTGACTACACCTTAGAAACTCACCATGGAGGCTGCCCAGGACTTCCTACAGCTAAGCCACTTCTCTTCTAGGCAGGTTCCGGAAGACCTTCCATGGTCCTATTCCAAGAACTCTTCAGAAATGATGCATCAATAGCATCTGTCCTAGGCAAGTCCTCCCAGGCTTCATTAGGGAGCACATTTGTGGTGACCAGGATAGTTGATTGCATAAAGACATAGATCACTGCACATTCAAATTTTTTAAATTAATAAAGCCACACATATGCGCACTGATCAGGGCTGTTTGTCGCTCTATCTATGGATCAATCATTATCCTATTGTGTTGGAATGCAACTCCATCCTTCCTCCTGCTTGTGCTCTATGCCTTCCTGCCTCTGTTCTCATGACTGTAAGCATGCAGCGGATTCCATTAAATAAGACTGCAGAGGAAGGATACTGACTTACTTGAACTAACCTTGCAACATCTTTTGAGAGGAAAATGGTATGTAAATTATTTTTTCTCTCCCAATCCTGGTGTGTGTGTGTACGGTGGTGTGTGTGTGTCGTAACATTTTAACAATGAAGCTATCTTCACAGGTAGTAAGTTTCCCATTAATCAAGGTGTTCAAGTATAAATAAGTTGGCTGCTTGGCAGAGACATTCCAGGGAGAAATTGCTTACCAGATGAATAGTTCATTCATATATGTGTCCACGGGACTATGGACACCTTAATATGCAGTAAGCATAACATTACATTATGGAGGTTGCTGACTCAAGTGTTAACATGTAAAAATGCCAGTTTTCTAGGGTAGGCTTTCCTGTATGTTCTTGTCTCATCTATAATCCCATCTAACTATAAATATTACTGAAATAAAGAGATCACAGATGCGTATAAATTAAAAATCAAGCATACAATTTCAATAGAGATATAAACATACTGTACTATCATTATTTAATTTGTAAAGGCACAGAATACACTTAGGTGACAGTTCATAACTAACAACAGAATTTATATGGTAGATATAAATCTATATTTAAAATAATTCTATTATTTTTGGAATTTTGATTATCAGCTTATGAGATCTCATTAGTTGATAAATATTTTTGGTGTCAGCTCTGCCATTTTCTGCCTCCCTCCCCTTTCCCATGCTTGCACTATCAGTATCATCTTAAATTCCCAGTTGTCTATTTGTGATGATTAATTTAGTTACAACTACATAATATTATCTGCAAATACCTTTAACTGGGCTCAAGTAAATTGCACTGTGTCCCAACACGCAGCACCCAAACAAAAGGATGGCATGGACACTGCCACCTCCTGCAGGGGAGCTACGACCTCATGTCCCTCCTATGGTGTGGTGGCCATGGGACGGTTTCATGGGCTGCAGTCAATCCAGTCTGAACACTCCCAGGGCCCGTGTTCAGAAGTGCCCCACCTTGGGCACAATGCCCTGCTGTCACGGTCTTGAAATCATTGATAATGTTATCTTTGAACGTGTGTCTTGTATGATAATAGGAGAGGATTTGCCTTAAAAAAGGAGTAAGAAGTAGTAGTTTAGGAATTTTGAGAAGAGGTGAAATTATCTTCTTGACCATTTGGAGGGCGGGGGTGGAGGGCACTGTGAACTGATTAGGGCCCTAGAGTAGGGCTGCCTGGCCATGTTGGGGCTTACTTGGGATCTGTGACCATCAATGTGTCAATGTCTGTGTGTTTTTTCTCTAGTTATGTGCACTCACACTGGCGTAAGTAGGAAGCAGCTGAAGAGTTAAACTTCAGCGGAGCTGAAAGCTATAGAGGCAAACTCAGTAGAGAAGAGCAAGGAGCACACGAAAGCACAAAGAATCTAAGCTGGGTGAGAAGGAAAATAATGACCTCGTGGGGGGGAAGTCACTAATGAACAGATGGACCGAGGGCCCGATGAGTTTGAAGAAATGCTCGAATTGACAAACTAGAAGAAATCAGTTAAGGAGACAAGAAATACTGGTTAGCTGGGGGCGGGAGTGGGGGGACAGTTGAAATGAAGACTTTGGACAAGGCACAGTTACTGGTAATTACAAGTCGGGGGATGTGAGCATGGGGATGCATCGTGGATATGGGAGATAAATGAAATGCAGAAGAGGTTCGGACACAGAGCCCAGGGCGCTGAGGAATGAATTTTTGTGAGGTTCCCTCAGAACAGTGACAGCAATACTGGAGAAGAGAGGGGAAGCAAACTAAAATCTTCCATGGGTGATGGTAACCAGGAGGAACAGCCTGGTGTTCTCACCTATGCCATACATTTTAAATTTGCTGGCTGGCTTGAGTGGAGAGTAACCATCACCCTAGCACCAGGCGCATATGGAGTGGGGGAGAAATTCCCTTCATCCCGAAAAAAGTGAAAGAGATTTTAAGATACAGCGAGTGCAGGGAAGGAAAGAATGTTATCAAGCAATGAGAAGAGGAAAGGGAAGAAAAATAATCTTTAAAAATCATTAAAAATGTCTCATTACTCCCTGCAAAGATTAGGTCCGTCGCAGTTCCAGCCCAAATCAGGAAATTGATACATTAGATTAGCTTTGTCAGTTGAGCTGGCTTTGTCTCCACATTTTCTTCTGTGGAATCACATGTTACCAGGTTGAGATACCAGGAGGACCATTAGCAACATGGGATCACTTGATGCACAGTAGTTTCAATCTAGTCACACTGTCAGAGTCTAAATGTGGAAGAGTGGGACTCGGGGTCCAGGGACCCACCAAGTCTGAGCCGGCCTCAGCTGTTGGGACACAAGAAAGTGGTAAAAGCAGCCTGACATTCCACTGGGGCAGTGGCTAAATTTCGGGAGCAAAGGGAATGGAGGAAATCTGGGGACTCTCATGGAATGGATCTCATAGAGCACTGCTTCCCAACACAATCATTTCCAACTGCATGCAAGAATTTGATCTTTCTGTTATTTATAATGGCATTTATTTATATCCCAGGGCTCTGTTAGCGTGCATGTTTCACTGCATCAGTCTTTAGGACTAATATTCAAACTGAAATATTAGGCAAGAATCTACATCTTCTGCTAAGATAACTGCAAAGAACACATCTGCCGAGCTGTTCTGGGTCACTGGCCACATTGCTGAGATCCTCTGTATTTTCTGGAGAAAGGATTTACTCATCTACAACAGATGCCCACTTTTGTGATATGGCATAAAAACAGAACCCGGTGGACCATTATAATAGGATCATTAAAATACTGAAATGTTGCTGGTTTGGTATATTATTTTTAACTAGCTTCTCTAATAAAATATAATTAACCTGGGTGCTTAGGGAATACGATGCTTTATGCTTTTAAAAGTTATTGAATGTTCATCAGAAATGCTTTCCTTCTCTCCTCCAACCTCTTTACTAAGCTGAAATTGACCATAATTCCGGGTGCTATTTTCATTGAAGAATCATAGATTCAGCGCTAGGAAGAACCTCGGAAATGATGACACTGGATGAATGACTTATCAAAATCATGCAGTTAGGGGAAGAACCAGATTTAAAAATATAAACTGGTGAAATAGGAGCCCAAGAATATCCCCTAGATTATTTTTCTTCACTGAGTCTCTGATAATAGAATAAATGACTTTTACTAGAAATTAAATACAGAAATATATTTTAGATTATTTGGGGGCTCTGGTTGGTGAGAGAATATGGATACTTTTCCTTCAGTGGATATTTGAAGATACTTTTCTGTTCATATTATTACTCTTAATTTTACCCAGTGTCACTATTAAAAAAACAAAAAAAGGGAAGAAAAGTTAGTCTTGGCAGCAAGCCGAAAACCAAGGTTGCTTTGAGTTATTACATGGACTTCTTGATGTTTTTGTCAATTTAAATAAAAGTTCTACAGCTCCCTTTAGATGACTTTAACAAGGTCCTTGCTTATGGATGAGTCATCACACTGCTACTGGAAAATGACTTTAGGAATAAGCCATACGGAGGTTTGAAAGAACCTTGTTTCTCACTATGACAATTATGCAAATGGGAAGAATAGCCTTGAATCCAAAGAAAGGAATAGTATGAGCCAGGACATTTCAGTAACTGTACAGACTACTTATTTCCAGAAAGTGAACCCGTTTATCTCTATTAACTATAAAGTTGTGTACTGATACTATTTATTTGATTCCTGGGAAAGAAATTTGCCAAAATAATCTTAATTAATATGAATATGCCCATAGCTACCAGCATCTTGGCTGTTTGGCCAACTGCATCCCTAATGAGGCAGATGTCAAATTTAGATACAAGTCCCTATAGCACTTGGCTTTGAAAGCATGAGTTTATCATTCAGGACTAAAAGTCCCTTTCAGACCATAGGTATGCACGGATAATATATGTGTCTCTGGATAATTTGCTATTTCATTTGTTTGGGAATATTCAGTATTAGAATTCGTACATGTCATATTTTCATTATTGCAGTCATTGTTTCTGGGCCATTGAAAAGAGCTGGATGCTTTAATATAAGGACAAAAGAGAACAGCTTTATTTTCATCAAAGCAGGTATTTAAGATGGTAAAAACTGCTGCTTCTTAAGTTCTTCTTCATTAACTTCCCAAACAATGACCCAAAATGAAATTTCAAGGGTTTTTCTTCTGGCATTTGATATGTAGGTGATAGGGTCATATGCCATTGTCACTGTGTAATACTTACATAGTTTCCACTAGGTTAGAATAAGTCATGCTTATAAGATATTCTCATATTCACCATGAGCTTATTTGTGGATAAGACTATGAGGTAGCTAAAGCAGGGTCTTGTCACCACCATTTCACTGCTGAAAAAATGAAACCTCAGGAGTCATATGATTTACTCTATATGCCATAACTAGTTTGTGTCTCTTCAAAATTAAGCTTTATAAAATATAGACAGTTCACTGGCGCATGTGAATATTCGGACCTATATCTACGGAGCTCTGTTTGTACAGATCAATAAACAAAGTTCATGCTTCACTGTATCTTTTTTAAATTCCTAATTTTGTCATCCTCTTGGGCACCAGTTTTAAGAGCTCTTGAATGCTCCTCAATTCTGAGAAACATCATTTTACACTTCCCAGGGAAGACCTCAGGTTTCACTGCTATTAACCTTCTGCTCCTGGAGAAGAGAATACCATGGTAACAGGTTTAACAGAGGGTTTCACAGTGAGACAATCAGTTTACAAGGGCCTGAGCAAAATCAAGATCATTCCAAGGACCGGGACTATGACCATGACCAAGATACTGTCCTTGTCCTGGATAGAAGATTAAACTATGATCTATTCACAAGCTCCTTGAAATCCCTTCAGAGCTCAACCCTATTATTAACATAGGCCCTTACAAGGCTATTGCCAGAAAAGACCTTGAGAATCATCCAGTCTAACACGTTCATTTTATAAACAAAGAAATCTGAGACAGGCCTTGATGGGTAAGAGAAGTGAGTCAGCATTTCACAGTGAGTTTGACTCAAGCTGAGGCTGATTCAAAGGACCCTGACTTCGAGACCTGTGAGCAAGTGCTTTCATATTAATTTACAAACCCAAAGTAATTTTGAAGTAAGAATATCATAATTGTTATTTTATAGATGAGGAAACAGAAGCATGGATGTTAAAGGATTTACTGCAGGCCATTCAGCCAGTAAATGGTAGAGATGAGCTAGGACATGTGTTTTTTGCACACAGTACAATCCATCCCACCAATTTGTAGCTATTGGCTTAATCACTAAGTAACCTGAAAAAGTCTTTTTATCAGGATCTTGATTGTGATCACAATCATCATCATTCATTCAATCATTTATTCAACAAACATTTATTATTGACCAGCTATATACCAGGTATAGATATTCATTAGATATTCATTAAAAAAAATAAACTAAATTTAAATACAGTTGAGTCTCATTCTTTACTGTGGTTATGTTCTGTAAAATCTCCACAGGCACTGAATTAGCAAAAACTGAATCATGGCATCATGGAGGATGCCATGGTGTGGTGCCTGTGGGCCTCTACTCACATTTTCATCAACCAATCAATACATGGCCTTGTTTATGTCTGTGTCTGTTTAAAGACATCTTATTAACATATATATTGTTGATTCATTTTCAATGAACTCAGCCTAGAACATCATAACTCATACCTAATGAAGTTTATCTAACACATGCATTTTCTTTGTAAGGCACACCCCAGCTTTGCATTTGGGAACCCTAGGCAGCACTTTAGCACCATGCTCACATACCATTTTAAATAGCAAAACTACCAACAAAAAGAACAAAAACTCACAAAGCATGGTACTAAATAGGTCCTGAAAAAGACACTTGCTTATAGCCTGAGAACTGAAATAGGACAGCGTCAACTTGTTTGACCTCCACTGGGAACACGTGCAGCAGGTGGCACAACTTTACACCACAAACTTTCCGCCACTCTGTGCATATGCACCTCGACAAATGACAACTGAAGTACCTGGTTACAAATAAGCAGAGTGAGTGGATAAATTCACAAATATGGAATCCACGAATAATGAGGTACAACTACAGTGGAATCATTTATTAAATTTACTGTAATTATTAAATCAAATAATAAATTCAAACTTAAAATACAATAAAATAAATTTAAAATAAAAACTCATTAGGAGGAGTAGGAGACCTAAATTTCGTCTGGTCCCAGGAATTCAGCTAGATAGGGATCAAACCATTCTGAACACCTACAAACTTAACAGGAGATCGAAGAAAAGAATAGCAGCAACTCTCTGACCAGAAAAGTGACCACTTTCTGGAAGACAAAATGACAAGACAGAAAAAATCACCTCAAAAAAAAAAAAGAACAAGTGGCAGTACCAACTGCCAGGGACCTAATCAATATGGACATTAGTAAGATGTCAGAACTAGAGTTCAGAATGACGATTTTAAAGATACTAGCTGGGCTTGAAAAAAGCATGGAAGTTATTAGAGAAACCCTTTCTGGAGAAATAAAAGAACTAAAATCTAACCAAGTCAAAATCAAAAAGGCTATTAATGAGGTGCAATAAAAAATGGAGGCTCTCACTGCTAGGATAAATGAGGCAGAAGAGAGAATTACTGATATGGAAGACCAAATGATGGAAAATAAAGAAGCTGAGAAAAAGAGAGATAAACAACTACTGGACCACGAGGGCAGAATTCGAGAGATAAGTGATACCATACGACAAAACGATATTAGAATAATTGGGATCCCAGAAGAAGAAGAAAGACAGAGAGGGGCAGAAGGTATATTGGAGCAAATTATGACAGAGGACCTCCCTAATTTGGGGAAGGAAACAGGCATCAAAATCCAGGAGGCACAGAGAACCCCTCTCAAAATCAATAAAACTAGGTCAACACCCCAACATCTAATAGTAAAACTTACGAGTCTCAGAGACAAAGAGAAAATCCTGAAAGCAGCTTGGGAGAAGAGATCTATAACCTACAATGGTAGAAACATTAGATTGGCAACAGACCTATCCACAGAGACCTGGCAGGCCAGAAAGGACTGGCAGGATATATTCAGAGCACTAAACAGGAAAAATATGCAGCCAAGAATACTATATCCAGCTAGGCTTGAAAGTAGAAGGAGAGATAAAAAGGTTTCAGGACAATATTATGCAGCCATCAAAAGGAATGAGATCTTGCCATTTGCAACGACGTGGATGGAACTGGAGGGTATCATGCTGAGCAAAATAAGTCAAACAGAGAAAGACATGTATCATATGACCTCAATGATATGAGGAATTCTTAATCTCAGGAAACAAACTGAGGGTTGCTGGAGTGAGGGGTAGGGTGGGAGGGATGGGGTGACTGGGTGATAGACACTGGGGAGGGTATGTGCTCTGGTAAGCGCAGTGAATTGTGCAAGACTATTGAATCTCAGATCTGTACCCCTAAAACAAATAATGCAATATATGTTAAGAAAAAAAAAAGCAGATAGCAGGAGGGGAAGAATGAAAGGGGGGAAATCGGAGGGGGAGAAGAACCATGAGAGATGATGGACTCTGAAAAACAAACTGACGGTTCTAGAGGCGAGGGGGGTAAGAGGATGGGTTAGCCTGGTGATGGGTATTAAAGAGAGCACATTCTGCATGGAGCACTGGGTGTTATGCACAATGAATCATGGAACACTGCATCTAAAACTAATGATGTAATGTATGGTGATTAACATAACAACAACAACAAAAAGCTTTCAGGACAAACAAAAACTAAAGGAATTTGCAAACACGAAACCAGCCCTACAAGACATATTGAAAGGGGTCCTCTAAGCAAAGAGAGAGCCTAAACGTAACATAGACCAGAAAGGAACATAGACAATATACAGTAACAGTCACATTACAGGCAATACAATGGCATTAATTCATATCTTTCAATAGTTACCCTGAATGTAAATGGGCTAAATGCCCCAATCAAAAGACACAGGCTATCAGATTGGATAAAAAAACAAGACCCATCGATATGTTGTCTGCAAGAGACTCATTTTAGACCCAAAGACACCCCCAGATTGAAAGTGAGGGGGTGGAAAAACATTTACCATGCTAATGGACACCAAAAGAAAGCTGGGGTGGCAATCCTTATATCAGACAAATTAGATTTTAAACCAAAGACTATAATAAAAGATGAGGAAGGACACTATATCCTACTTAAAGGGTCTATCCAACAAGCAGATCTAACAACTGTAAATATCTATGCCCCTAACATGGGAGCAGCCACTTATTAGCCAATTAATAACAAAAGCAAAGAAACACATCAACAACAATACAATAATAGTGGGGGACTTTAACATCCCCCTCACTGAAATGGACAGATCATCTAAGCATAAGATCAACAAAGAAATAAAGACTTTAAATGACACGCTGGACCAAATGGACTTCACAGATGTATTCAGAACATTCCATCCCAAAGCAACAGAATACACATTCTTCTCTAGTGCCCATGGAACATTCTCCAGAATAGATCACATTCTAGGTCAAAAATCAGGTCTCAACCAGTATCAAAAAACTGGGACCATTCCCTGCATATTTTCAGACCACAATGCTTTGAAACTAGAACTCAATCACAAGAGGAAAGTTGGAAAGAACTCAAGTACATGGAGGCTAAAGAGCATCCTATTAAAGATCTCCCAACAAACAGGAAATTAAAGAAGAATTTTAAAAATTCATGGAAACAAATGAAAATGAAAACACAACTGTTCAAAATCTTTGGGATGCAGCAAAGGCAGTCCTAAGAGGAAAGTATATAGCAATACAAGCCTTTCTCAAGAAACAAGAGAGGTCTCAAATACACAACCTACCCCTACACCTAAAGGAGCTGGAGAAAGAACAGCAAATAAAGCCTAAACCCAGCAGGAGAAGAGAAATAATAAAGATCAGAGCAGAAATCAATGAAATAGAAACTAAAAGAACAGTAGAACAGATCAACGAAACTAGGAGCTGGTTCTTTGAAAGAATTAACAAGATTGATAAACCCCTGGCCAGACTTATCAAAAAGAAAAGAGAAAGGACCCAAATCAACAAAATCATGAATGAAAGAGGAGAGATCACAACCAACACCAAAGAAATACAAACAATTATAAGAACATATTATGAGCAACTCTATGCCAGCAAATTAGATAACCTGGAAGAAATGGAGGCATTTCTGGAGTTGTATCAACTACCAAAACTGAACCAGGATGAAATAGAAAACCTGAACAGACCTATAACCACTAACAAAATTGAAGCAGTCATCAAAAATCTCCCAACAAACAAAAGCCCAGGGCCAGATGGCTTCCCAGGGGAATTCTACCAAACATTTCAAGAAGAATGAATACCTATTCTTCTGAAACTGTTCCAAAAAATAGAA
>NC_058409.1:40485240-40530152 GCF_002201575.2 Neomonachus schauinslandi | reverse complement strand
GTTCAACATCCACAAATCAATCAATGTGATACAATACATTAATAAAAGAAAGAACAAGAACCATATGATCCTCTCAATACTTGCAGAAAAAGCATTTGACAAAGTACAGCATCCTTTCTTGATCAAAACTCTTCAGAATATAGGGATAGAGGGTACATACTTCAATATCATAAAAGCCATCTATGAAAAACCCACAGCAAATATCATTCTCAATGGGGAAAAATTGAGAGCTTTTCCCCTAAGGTCAGGAACATGGCAGGGATGTCCACTCTCACCACTGCTATTCAACATAGTATTAGAAGTCCTGGCCACAGCAGTCAGACAACAAAAAGAAATAAAAGGCATCCGAATCGGCAAGGAATTAGTCAAACTCTCACTCTTTGCAGATGATATGATACTTTATGTGGAAAACCCAAAAGACTCCACCCCCAAAGTGCTAGAACTCATACAGGAATTCAGTAAAGTGGCAGGATATAAAATCAATGCACAGAAATCAGTGGCATTCCTATACACCAACAACAAGATAGAAGAAAGAGAAATTAAGGAGTCAATCCCATTTACAATTGCACCCAAAACCATAAGATACCTAGGAATAAATCTAACCAAAGAGGCAAAGAATCTGTACTCAGAAAATTATAAAATACTCATGAAAGAAATTGAGGAAGACACAAAGAAATGGAAAAACGTTCCATGCTCATGGATTGGAAGAATAAATATTGTGAAGATGTCAATGCTACCTAGAGCAATCTACACATTTAATGTAATCCCTATCAAAATACCATCCACTTTTTTCAAAGAAATGGAACAAATAATCCTAAAATTTGTATGGAACCAGAAAAGACCCCGAATAGCCAGAGGAATCTGGCTATTGAAAAAGAAAAGCAAAGTTGGTGGCACCACAATTCCGGACTTCAAGCTCTAATATAAAGCTGTCATCATCAAGACAGTATGGTACTGGCACAAAAACAGACACATAGATCAATGGAACAGAATAGAGAGCCCAGAAAGGGACCCTCAACTCTATGGTCAACTAATCTTCACAAAGCAGGAAAGAATGTCCAATGGAAAAAAGACAGTCTCTTCAACAAATGGTGTTGGGAAAATTGGACAGCCACATGCAGAAGAATGAAACTGGACCATTTCCTTACACCACACACAAAAATAGACTCCAAATGGTTGAAAGACCTCAATGTGAGACAGGAGTCCATTAACATCCTAAAGGAGAACACAGGCAGCAACCTCTTTGACCTCAGCCGCAGCAACTTCTTCCTAGAAACATTGCCAAAGGCAAGGGAAGCAAGGGCAAAAATGAACTATTGGGACTTCATCAAGATAAAAAGCTTTTGCAAAGCAAAGGAAACAGTCAACAAAACCAAAAGACAACCGACAGAATGAGAGAAGATATTTGCAAATGACATACAGATAAAGGGCTAGTATCCAAAATCTATAAAGAACTTCTTAAACTCAACACCCAAAGAACAAATGATCCAATCAAGAAATGGGCAGAAGACATGAACAGACATTTTTCCAAAGAGACATCCAAATGGCCAACAGACACATGAAAAAGTGCTCAACATCGCTCGGCATCAGGGAAATCCAAATCAAAACCTCAATGAGATATCACCTCACACCAGTCAGAATGGCTAAAATTAACAAGTCAGGAAATGACAGATGTTGGCAGGGATGAGGAGAAAGGGGAACCCTCCTACACTGTTCGTGGGAATGCAAGCTGGTGCAACCACTCTGGAAAACAGGATAGAGGTTCCTCAAAAAGTTGAAGATAGAGCTCCCATACAATCCAGCAATTGCAGTACTGGGTATTTACCCCAAAGATACAAACGTAGGGATCCTAAGGGGTACGTGCACCCCGATGTTTATAGCAGCAATGTCCACAATAGCCAAACTGTGGAAAGAGGCAAGATATCCATCGACAGATGAATGGATAAAGAAGAGGTGGTATATATATACAATGGAATATTATGCAGCCATCAAAAGGAATGAAATCTTGCCATTTGCAAGGACGTGGATAGAACTGGAGGGTATTATGCTGAGCAAAATAAGTCAATCAGACAAAGGCATGTATCATATGACCTCATTGATATGAGGAATTCTTAATCTCAGGAAACAAATTGAGGGTTGCTGGAGTGGTGGGGGTTGGGAGGGATGGGGTGGCTGGGTGATAGACATTGGGGAGGGTATGTGCTAAGGTGAGCACTGTGAATTGTATAAGACTGTTGAATCTCAGATCTGTACCTCTGAAACAAATAATACATTATATGTTAAAATAAAAGAAAGAAGAAGAAGAAGAAGATAGCAGGAAGGGAAAAATGAAGTGGGGGAATCGAAGGGGGAGACAAACCATGAGAGACTACGGACTCTGAGAAGCAAACTGAGGGTTCTAGAGGGGAGGAGGGATGGAGGGATGGGTTAGCCTGGTGATGGGTATTAAAGAGGGCACGTTCTGCATGGAGCAGTGGGTGTTATACACAAACAATGAATCATGGAACACTACATCTAAAACTAATGATGTAATGTATGGGGATTAACATAACAATAAAAAATTAAAAAAAATTAATGATGTAATGTATGGTGATTAACATAACATAACAAAAAAATAAAGAAATAAAAAGTAAAAAAAATAAAACATAGATACAACATAAAAAAAACTCATTAAATATTTAGTAGTTTAAAATCAAATCAAATCAGATTCCTGTCCTTACAGAGCTTCCAATCTAGACCCATAGGTAAACAGTAAACAAATAAAGAAAGTATATTATTTTCAAATATAACTTCTATGAAGGAAAAGATTAAGGCAGGAGAGAGAGTAATACGGTGGGGCACTTTTTTTCGGGGTGGTCAGCATTAACTGAAATTTTGAGTCCAAATTCAGCACAGGAAGTCATCAGTAAGAATGTCAACTAGGAAAATTTCTGGAGAATCTGCTCTCACTGTTACCTCTCTTCCTTGTTACCTTGAGAGAGGAAAGAAGCACTCCATAGCTCCTCCTAAAGAAGAACTTCTTTTTTTTTTTTATGATTTTATTTATTTATTTGATAGAGATAGAGAGAGGGAGAGCACAAGGAGGGGGAGCGGCAGGCAGAGGGAGAGGAAGAAGCAGGCTCCCCGCTGAGAAAGGAGCCCGACGTGGGGCTCGATCCCAGGACCCTGGGATCATCACCTGAGCCGAAGGCAGCCGCTTAACTAACTGAGCCACCCAGGCGCCCCCTAAAGAAGAACTTCTGCCAGAGAAAGATGATAGATAGACAGATGATAGATAGATGATAGATAGATAGATATGTATACGTGTATAGATAACAGATGCAGATATAGATATAGTATAGATACCCATACATCTATCTATATACACACTCATAAAGGCCCCTGAAATGAATTCACCCTCTGTCCCTACCCCTCATTTGCACTCTGGAAACATCACTGTTATAAATGAGGACTCGGGCCAATCACTCTGCAGTACAGGAGGGGATAGAATTCATTTTTTCAACTATCAATTAAGAGGTACTTAGCTGGATTTTCATACAAAGTGAAAGTACTAATAAAGAAGTAAAATCAGGGGCACCTGGGTGGCTCAGTTGGTTGGGCGACTGCCTTCGGCTCAGGTCATGATCCTGGAGTCCCAGGATCAAGTCCCGCATCAGGCTCCCTGCTCAGCAGGGAGTCTGCTTCTCCCTCTGACCCTCCCCCCTCTCATGCTCTCTCTCTATCTCATTCTTTCTCAAATAAATAAATAAAATCTTTTAAAAAAAAAGAAGTAAAATCAGTTCAAGGGTTTTCTAAGAAATATATCAGATCCTTATCACAGAAGCAGATGAACACATTTTTGAGTTGGAATGGGCTTAAGAAATATTTTATTCCAATCCCCTCATCTTACAGAGACAGGAACTGAAGCACATTTGCTCAAGGTTATAGTTACTTGTAGGATCTGGATAAAAGAGATCAATTTTAGATGACAAATTTACTTGGAAGAAGACATATATTTATATGTCCTAGGCTTAATAAATTTTTAGTATTTGATAAAAGTTGAATTGTTAAAGTATATGAATGGTATATGTAAATATCAAATTTGAAAAATTTTTAAATGTCTAACTGCTGATTCATTCCTTACTAATAGGTAATCTAGTACTTTCTATCCATATATCAGATACTGATGAGACAGCTCTAATTCAAGCAAAGATCCCTTTACTAACTTGAATGCTATAGGCCATAAAACTTAGAATTGTGCCGGGCATTTTCAATTATCAACTTTAAACAGGGAACCAAAAATATACAATAAGGTTTTTAAAATTTAATCTAAAAAATCCTCTGTATTAGTTTTTATCCTTAGTGAAGGTATCTATATTCTCTATGGAATGATTATAGATCAAAACTGTTCAAGCCAAAATATAAAGATCTTAAAATGCTTTAGGGATGACATCAAATAATTAACCCCTAGTAAGCGAATAAAAAGAAAAACTAGGAAAACATTTGCCACATAATTCAAATGAGTAACAATTCTAATATAAAAAGAACTTCTGGATATGGGAAAGGAGATATTTATCTCCAAAGAAAAATGGGCCAAATAAAGGAATAGATAGTTCACCAAAGATAGAAAGAAAGGCAGACAAATGCCTGTTAGCCATATGAGAATATGGTCAACCTAATAGCGAGAAAATTAAAACTACACTGAGAAACCATTTTTTACCCATCAGATAGGCAAAATTTGAAGTGTGGGGAAATAGAAACTTCTGAAAATCACCGCTGGCAATGCAAAATGATAAAAGCCCCGTGGAAGGAAATGTGACATTGTCTTCCAAAACTACATCTGCATTTACCCTTTGACCAACAATCTCATTTTAAAGAATCCTTCCAAAGTATGGCAAAAATAAAAAATGATGTATTTACAAAGCTTTTCATGGTAGCTTTGTAGTAGCAAAAGACCAGCAATTACCCAAATGGCTGTCAGTGGGTGTCTTCGTTTCCTAGGGTTGCCTCAAAAAATTACCACAAAGTGGGTGGCTTACAACAACAGAAACTTACTGTGTCACATTTCTGAAGGCCACAAGTGTAAAATCAAGGTATAGCAGGGCCATGCTCATTTTGAGACCGGTAGAAAGGAATCCTTCTTTGCCTCTTCTAGCTTCTGGTGTTCGCCAACAATCTTTGATGTTCTTTGGCTGGTAGACCCATCAATCCCGTCTCTGCCCCTATTGTCACATGGCCATCTTCTCCCTGTGTGTCTCTCTTCTCTTCTTATAAGACCAGCCATATTGGATTAGGGTCCACACAATATATGAATGTGACATCATCTTAACGTGATTACATCATCCAAGACCCTATTTCTAAATAAGGTCACATTCAAAGGTACCACAGGTTAGGACTTCAACACAAAGTCCTCACTTTTTTGTGAGGACACAATTCAACTCAACATTAGTGGATAAACTGAATAAACTATGGTACATCAACACAATGGAAATCTATGCACCTACCATAGGAATGATTAATATATCTATATGCTACTATCGAATATTCTCTAGAATATATTATTAAGTTTAAAAAAAGCAAAGTGAAGAAAAGTATGGATAAAATGTCACTATTTAACTCTGACAGAATATGCTTATGTGTTTATTTTAAATTATAAAATAATAATCATTAATAACAGTAATAATAACAGAGTTACCTAAATAGAAAGAGAATAATATGGAAGGGACAGAAATACAACTTAAACCTCCATGGGTATCAGTTGTTTCGTGGATCCGATTTCAGAACCATGTAAATATTTTATGTAATTACAAAACAATATTAAAATTTTAAAAGCAAACTCTAAACATCAAAAGCAAAATGAAATAAAATGAATCTGAGTTTCCAGTTGGTGAACTGAAACAGGAACTATTCCAAATGACTATAAAACGCAGTGCTTTGAAAGTACGTCCGTTATCATGAAGAGAACCGTGAGGAAAAAAAAAACCCAAAACCATTTTTCAGCAATCATATTGTTGGTAGCAGTATTAAGCCTCGTACGTGTATCATATATATGTAGCAAAGAAAGAAACCAAGTGATTATGCTGGTGTTAATGAAAACTAGGATTTTGGCCTGGGAGAAAGGTAATACAAAATAAGATTAAGGTTAAATAAAAATCCCAAGGTTAACAATTTCAACTGGATATAGCATATTGATGGTATTGTGGTTATATTTAGAAGAAGGGGTCTTGCCTTTTAGAGACAAATGCTGAAATATTTATAGATGAAATAATATCTGGGATTTGTTTCAAAATACTCAGGAAGGGGGGAGGGGAAATGAATGGGGCTCTAAAAGAAACAAATTGACTATGAATAGATAATTGTTGAACTAGGTTGTGGGTACATGGAGAAATCATTATACCATTGTCTCCACTTCTGTATATGCTTGAAATTTTTCACAGTATATTTTTCTGTATATACCATATTCATTACAAATGTATATAATAAGTATATGTGTTCTAAATATGAATATATTGATTCATGTTCTAAATATTTATATATTCATACATACACCTAAGTATATATACCTGGTAAGAACCATAAAAATGTATAGTTTTTAAAATTTTATTTATTTAAGTAATCTTGACACCCAACGTGGGGCTTGAACTCATGACCCTAAGATCAAGAGTCCAAGAGTCACGTGCTCCACTGACTGAGCCAGCCAGGTGCCCCCAAAATGTATAGATTTTTATTGACCTATTTGCCCTATCACTCAACTTACTGGCATTGAATTTGCATTGCCCTGTGAGCAATCAACCACCGTGGCCTCTCAGCAACAATGTCTACCACATTCATCGAATTAAACACACTCACCTTCCCTTTGGGACACTTACCTACGTATGTGGGAATAGAAACTCTAGTGATTCCCCATTGTCTCTTTAATTTCTCAGACCCGACCACTCCAGATTTTCTGATTTCCAGAATGATGTAGGTGTAGCAATCACAGTGGCGTGTGGATTGTGGGCATCCTCCTGCTGACTTTCTGCAACAGGGCTGCAATATGTCACTACTGACACCTGTTTCTTTTCTAGGCAACACCAGATGCCTTGTAGGTTTGATCTAATTATAATGTGTACTTTTTTACTCTGATCATTTGCTCACCATATTAATTTGCTCATCAGTAGTAAAGTTCAACTACTCTCAAGTGTGATGATGAATCAGATAAATCAGATAACACCCCTCCTCTCCTAGGAAGGAATGATTAAAGATTTGGAGAAGGAAATCCAGTTGGGGGGGCGGTTAATATAGTAAAAGCCTATCCACAGGAAACATAAGGCCAGAAGAACAGAGGCTTGACCCTCACACTTCTGTAAACTCTCTCTCTTCTGCTCTTCAGGGTCCACATTTCAGCTACTGGTGAGTCTCCTCTCTCTCATCTTCAAGCTACACCCAGATTTTGTTTTAAATGTATGGATATGCATGTATGTTTATACATATTCATTCATGTCATGGTCCAGGTGTTGCTAAACTTTTGTGGAATGAATATATTTGTTTACCTTGAATTATTTACAGGGACATATTCCTCTTGGTTGTTCTCTAGCTTCCACAGTATTCTCCATTCAGGTTCATTGTCCTGTTCTAGGTTTCTTCCTTAAGTGTTTCAGAATGGGGCTCTTGGGAGAAAAGATAAAGCTTCTATTATTATGGCCACCTTCCTTCCAGCTCTTTAAATTTATTTCTCTTTCCAAGGGTGTTAATATTAAGAACACTTTCTTTTTCTGGTGAGTCTGAGATGCTGTCACCCTCACCAAGAGAATCTCTGGTTTTTGAGAGCTAAGAAGGTCAACGGAATGTGCTAGAAACCAAAAAAGTAAGCTGTTCATATCTGGAACAACGTATTAGGATTTAAATTTAAAATAAATGTTTTTATTTTACACATATCTTTAACAATTTACATTCTTTGAAGTCAAAATTCTAAAATCTTGGATTAGCTTACTGTTGACAACGATTTGAGCTTATCCTATGTCCAACTGTGAGAAATAAAGACTTGGCCAAGAAGTCCTCAAAAACTACCTCTGGTCATGGCACCACCAGGTCTAAAATCAAATGGTAAACAAGGAAGTGGTGAGTTGATCATATTCCCTCTGAGAGCAGAAACCCCAGGTGGCTTTTCCCCATCTTATAACCTGTCTATGCTATGATTATTAAATGTATTAACTGCTTCCCCCAAACTATTTCTGCTCAAAACTCAAAATACTTACCAAATACCTTGGGGCCTGACTTACCCTCTCTTGGAACTTTCTAACAATTCTCAGAGTGAAAAGGGTATCAGAGTATCTTTGGGCAAGGCTTCACCTTGGGTGGGGCCGTGACCAGCAGGGAGAACCTGTCATTGAGAACCCAAGGTGATCTGACTCTTAGTTACACCATCTGGCCATTTGGCATGCCAACAGGTAATGAGAGTAACTTCAGGCACAATTCAGATATCCTGCCACTCCTGAAGAAGTGAGAAGTAGGGCACTGGCTTCAGGCATTGTGGTCCTGACATCAGTGGGTGGGAAAGACCATGGAATGGGATGATTCTTCTCTTTGCCTATCTGCAAATAGAGGCAAGACCCCCGCTTTCCTCTAGGACAGAACAGAAACTGGGTTTCAAAAAAGAGGAGGGTGGTGACTCCGAGAAAACTTAAGGCAGTCACAAAACCTAATAATTGCTAATAATGTAGCAGTAGGTAAGCATAAAGCAAAATGTCTCTTGATACACAGGAGGGTGTTTCTGAATGGAAACTGTGATAAGCCATTGTTTTATTTTTATACACAGTGGTTCTTTTTCTTCCAAGTACACAGTATACACTGGCTTGCCTATTCCAGAAAAATGGAACCAGTGTCCTGGTTAGGAGTCACAACCTTTATTTGTATTGTCCATAGGGAAGTTGTCACTTCATCCATGAAGAAGAAAGCTAGAACTACTTAGAACTTAGAACTTAGAACTACAAAGAGACATTCCAAAGGAAAGGCAATGGCAGGGACTTCCCATTGCAAATCTAATTATGAAAAATAGGTGATAAGCTTAGACTTACCTTCAAAATTGTGGAAGATTTAGGTGGAAGACAGGGGCTTTCTGTATGCTACAGACTCTACAGTGCTTCAAGTTCCTTTTGATTTGATTTTGGGATTGCGGTTCCCTTTTGCCCAGGATCATACACTACCCTACAGTCCAATTCCAGCCAAATTTGTCATTGTTATTTATTTGACTGGTCTGGCAGTTCACATGGTTTTACTTAGGCCTGGGTCTACATGTCAGTATTGAGGAGAATTAGTAATTTAGTGACAGATTTCAATTCAAGTTCTTGATTTGTATGTCCTAGCTACGCGGCCTTGGGCAAATTATACTCTAAAGCTCAGTTTCTTTATCTGTGACATATGGAGAATAAAATATCAACACCACAAGGATGAGAAAAGGATTACATGAGATGACACAGGTATAATGTACTTAACATGAAGGACAAGCATGAAGTTAGTGTTAACTGCTGTTAGATTTAGACATGCTGAGTCTGGACTATCAGGAAGCTTCTAATTCTTTCACTTTTGAACATGACCCTGAGCTTCCATTATTTCTAATTAAAAGCAGGGAGAAAGAAATAAAACCTACATGAAGCTAGGTGGTTATTAGATACATATAACTATTCTTTCTATTAGAGCTAAGGCATGGCCCAGGTAAATTTGCTTACAGTATTACAAGGAGAAAAAGAGTAATGTGAAAGAAAATCCTTGAAGATTCTGGCTCATTTGTGGCTGTAAATTTTAGGACTTAATTCAAGAGAATATTAGTGAAGTTTCAACAAAAAGATTCTTGAAAAATATAAAATCGGCAAGTTTTCACATCTATGTTATGTTTAAACCCAGCATTATTCAGAAAAATATGTCTTTCCCATTTATCCAAATTCATTTTTACTCTTCCCTTCAGAGTTGACAAAACTAGGTATTGGCTGTTTTTAGAAGTACCTGGTTTGTGCTCTCATTACAAAGGGAGTCATCCTAATAAGTCGTTAGCAACATGGATAGCTCCCAGTATTGTAAAACCATTAAGGTTTTGGTTAGAGTGTGAGATAATCCATAATTTAAGTGGGTACTAATTATGGGATTTGAGGCACTTAACTACAGTACCATAGATGAACAGCTAGACATTTCAACTATTAGAAAATGGTCCATTCTCTATTTGGGTAACCATTTTTTCAGGGGAAAAAAAAACGATATTAGCTTAGGATATTTTGCCAGCTGTCTAGAAATGAAAATAAAGTCACAGAAAATGTATTACTGAATACAACAGATGTGGGGGAAAAATTAGAGGAAACCTCAAGTATGATTTCGTGTGAACTTGAGTCTCTTAAAGTCCCTTTCCACATGAATATTCTACAATTCTGAGATTATTAATTCTTGATTGGGAAGGAGTAAATGCAATGAACAAAATCACCATATTTCACACCTGACCCCCACATGTAAGTCCTCCTGTTACAGTTAATAACACACATCACTTCAGGCTTGAAGTGTTAGCGTTACTTTGACCTACCATTCCCGTTATGCACGCATCGTACTGGGCACCGAGTCACTAGTAGTCTGCTTCTCCAGGGCCACTCATTTCCACTCTATCCTTTCCAGGTTTGCAGGCAAAGCCCTAGTGCAAGTTTTCATTGCCTCTCACCGAGTCCTTTCGAGCAGCCTAATTGCTATTATAATTCTTAACTTATCACTTATAAACTCTCCTACACATTGCTGCCAGGTTAATATTCCTGCAAAACAGCTTTAATCCTGCCATGCATTTGACCCAAATAATTGATCATTTGACAATGTTCAAACTCCAGAGCCCAGCAAATGAGGTCATCTCTCCAGGATGGCCACTGTCTTTGACAAGTCCCTTTCCATGCTTTCCATACATCTTCATTTCTGGCTCATCAGTTACTTCACAGCTAAAGAACACATGCTGTATGGTCTTATGTCCAAACCTTCCTTCTCTTGCTTTTGGTCTCCTTCAGGAACAACTGAAGTCCTTAAAAGCCTTTCTGATTTACCTTCTGAAAACCTTTCTCACTCCTTCCCCATCAACCTAATAGGTAGCACCAACCAACACAAACATCCGCTGCTTAGAATCATTCTGAACCTTTGTCCAGGCAACTATTCTGACCGATTTGATTTGGCACTCATGATCAAATGATTTATCTTTTATCACTTAATACTTTACTGGAAGTTTGAACCAAAATAGGTGGCAAACTTAAAACACTAGGTTCCCATCAAGCTCTTATTACTTACTCTGCTTACCTTTTGTTCTCAATACTCTCATAATTGGTATAAGAAGAAAATAACACAATACTTAGGACTGAAACCATTGACTCAAGAGCAGAGGTCACTTGGTAGCTTTCACTTAGCAAACATCTTTGCCCTCACCACAGAAGCAATATACGTTCTCGCTGTCATTAACAATACCTTATAGGCCCTGAGTTCCCAGAATGCAGTTAACACATTCTCCAGTAAGTGCTATACCTACCTAATTTGCTTTCAGGTAATGCAGAGTGTCTGTCAGTTTAATTGAACAGGCCCAGGAATAACTTTATTTTCTCCAAGCCTCTAAAATGTTAGAAGGAAAAAGAATAAAATATCTATCTGTAGACAACCTATTATCAAGTGATTTCTAAACCACTGATAAGACATTGCTTCCCAGCTTCAATATTCACACCTTTGAGCAGATCTGAATCTCTTTTATAAAGACTTTGTTGGCTACAGAAGGAGATCTGTGCTCTGTTTAGGAGAAAACATTCAAGCCCCTTAATTTGCTAACTGAATAACAACACTGCTGCCTCACTGTTCAGAGCATGCTAGTTTCCTTACAATTAACAATAAAACTCAAAATAGCTGCCCTTCAGTCATTCTCCAGAGAGCTCCTGTCAAAAGTGAATCTCAGATTAATGATATTCAAGAGACATCATTAAAGCAATATTTATGTCAAGTTTTCTCCTTCTAGTGAGTTCTAATAAGCAACGCACTCGGACTGCATCAGCTTGATTCCCTTCCCAGCTGCCTCTGGTGCCAACAGACCAGCTGTCTCCTCCAAAGGTTGCTCCCACTGTGTGGGAGACCACCACCGCATTAGGCACCACTGTCACTTTTAGCAGCTACTACTAGATTGTTCTAGGTGGTACCACTGCGGATGCCACCGCTGAAAATGCTGATATTATGAAAGTAAAACACCAAATGGGCACTCGGTTCTCTGGAATCTATGAAGCGCCAAAAAGTTTCTTAGGTCACCATGAAAATGATATTCTGAAGGGAATCTCCCACAAATTTGCCAGTCATGCTCAGACATTTTTCAAATTTAGCAGTGGTTTCTATGTGGGCTCAAACATCCCACACTGGTATTTTAAAAGTAAACGAACTACCTCAACTCATTTTTAGAAGCAGGAGAACAATGTTCTAAATCCAAATACAAGTAAATATCCACAGTTTTCTCATTTATAGGAGAAATGCAGAAGAGACTGCTCTGTGTCAAAATAAGCAGAGTCTTATGTGATGGTATTTGAGAGTATTCAAGTATAATTTATAGAAAGTGAAAGAAATTACTCTCATATAAATATAAAATTTACACATGTAGAAAAATGTTTAACTCACTAATAAGGAAACCAGTGAGATGGCAAAGCTAGTTCCAAAAGCCTTGAGGAACTAGATTTTCCAAGCATTAAGAAAACAAGGAAAGGAGGAAAGAAAGAAAGGAGGGAAGAAGGAAGCTAGAGAAAGAAACAAAAGAAGAAACGAAGGAAGGAAGGAAGGAAGGAAGGAAGGAAGGAAGGAAGGAAGGAAGGTAGGAGTAGATAGACAATTGAGTTAAATAAAACAAAACAAAAAACCACTTAATGTCCTATAGGGCAAACATACCATAAATTTTGAAGTGATCTTTCCTACTGGACATAAATATACAATTGAACATGTTTCAGAAAACAATAACAACAACAACAAAACAATTGAACATATTTCTGGGCCAAATGAAATAGTAGATAACAAGTTAAACACAATGTATGTTCCTAGAGAGTTAAATAATCAAATGGTAAGCTTGCTAAACAGGACCCTAGTAAGAAAGGATATGCCTCCCCTGACTTCTGACTTATATTTAGGTTTTAGATAATAGTCTCCTAATAGTCTCCCATTTTGGTCATAAATAGTTGTCAAAGAATATTCTTGATTACACTAAAAAAAAAAAAGGCTGGTCTCATATTTGGCTTGATTATTTACAGATGCAGGGCAAGAGGATTAATTACTCCTGTGAGCCTCATTGAGTTTGCTCAGCAAATCCAGAGCTATTGGGTATTGAGCAAGTACTGAAACCAGAGAATTAACATCTTCCTGGAAATTTTTATAAGGAGTCTCAGATTTGACTTTTTAAACACTTATAATTATTTGCTCTTCTGACAAAAGAGAGGAAGCCAAGCCCAAGAAATTTTCCTCACCTGCTATACTTATAAATTTATATGAATTTCGCTGTCCTTAAAGTTCCTAAAACAAGCTAAGATCCCCAGTCTTTCAGAAAGTGACGGTTTTCATCAACTATGAAGCTGGAACCCTATAATCCAGGTGTACCAAGCCTGTTTTCCTCAGAGGACTTTGTAGGCACTGACTTCTTACGTAAAGTCAATCTGTGCCCCCGCAATGGTGGCCTTCTCATAGCTGATTACACGGGTGTTCCTCTCAAATATGACACACCAGCTAAAGCATTTGCAAAATCAACTTGTCTGTATCCTGGCAAGTAGG
Organism: Neomonachus schauinslandi; assembly: GCF_002201575.2. Taxonomy (NCBI): domain Eukaryota; kingdom Metazoa; phylum Chordata; class Mammalia; order Carnivora; family Phocidae; genus Neomonachus; species Neomonachus schauinslandi. The sequence goes on along the minus strand of NC_058409.1, from coordinate 40,516,403 downwards.
AGAACAGATACTTATGGGACTCATGTAAATAAATATATTGCCATAAAAAGTAGTAAGACTCAGTAAAAGTATCTGTTTCAGAATTCTGAGGAAGTGGTGAGAGTCAGATACCATTTTCAAAAAATGTTTGACTTCAGTTACAAAAGCATCGTCTACTAAATTGAGAATTGGCAATAAAGAAGAAAGGCAAAGTGCTTCCTTATATACCAATCAGAAAATAGGACATTAAAACATTAACAGCAGGTGCCTGGGTGGCTCAGTCGGTTAAGCATCTACCTTCAGCTCAGTTCATGATCCCAGGGTCCTGGGATTGAGCCCCCGCATCAGGCTCCCTGCTCAGCAGGGAGTCTGCTTCTCCCTCTGCCTCTGCCTACTTGTGCTCTCTCTCTGTCAAATAAATAAACAGAATCTTAAAAAAAAAACAAAACAAAACATTAACAGTAATGTCTAAAAAAATAATCACAGTTAATTTTCCTTCATTAGTTCATTCAGTTTTACCTAACTAATTCTTGTTCTGCTGGATTGTGGGTCAGCAGTCTGTTTTAACGAAAACATTTCTTCTCACTGAAAAGACTAAGTTTACTGGTACGGTCAGAAAGCTGGAGTGGTGGGGAGTGGGAGGGATGGGGTGGCTGGGTGATAGACACTGGGGAGGGTATGTGCTATGGTGAGCCCTGTGAATTGTGTAAGACAGATGAATTACAGACCTGTACCTCTGAAACAAATAATACAGTATATGTTTTTAAAAAAAGAAGATAGTAGGAAGGAAAAAATGAAGGGGGGGAAATCAGAAGGGGAGACGAACCATGAGAGACTATGGACTCTGAGAAACAAACTGAGGGTTCTAGAGGGGAGGGGAGTGGGGGGATGGGTTAACCTGGTGATGGGTATTAAAGAGGGCACGTTCTGCATGGAGCACTGGGTGTTATACACAAACAATGAATCATGGAACACTACATCAAAAACTAATGATGTAATGTATGGTGATTAACATAACATAATAAAGAAAAAACAAAAACTAATGATGTAATGTATGGTGATTAACATAATAAAATAAAAAATGTATAGCATCTAGCATTCTAAAGCAAAAAAAAATAAAGCTGTCTAAAACTTCAGCTCTAAGCTCTGAAGTCTTAATTTTTTTTTTTTTGAAATATAAAGTTAGGAATATCAGCTATAGTCCTCTTCCCAAGGCTCTGAGACTATCCTAGTTCTTTGAAGAAACAAATTCTAACCTGAACCATCAGGGAAAAGCACAATGCACTTGTTGAGGACACCCAGCAGCAGTTACTCTGTTACAATAACTAATAATAACAAAGTAGAAGAAAGTCAAGTTCTCCACTGGAGTACCACTCACAGCTCTCCCACCAGGCCCTGATCAGTGCTTCCCCTAAGGAAGAGAACATCTCGGACAATGAGGACACTGACAAAAGGCCAAGGCCCTCCAATCCATTCTGTAAAGTCTACAATCTTTGGAACATTTATATTAATAATATTTTATAGCCACAAAATCAATGGCAGAGAAGGCCAAGCCTCTTTCTTCCTTTCTTTCTTTCTTTCTCTTTTCTTTCTTTCTTTCTTTCTTTCTTTCTTTCTTTCTTTCTTTCTTTCTTTCTTTCTTTCTTTCTTTCTTTCTTTCTTTCTTTCTTTCTTTCTTTCTTTCTTTCTTTCTTTTTATTTATTTGCCAGAGACACAGCGAGAGAGGGAACACAAGCAGGGGGAGTGGGAGAGGGAGAAGCAGGCTTTCCAAAGAGCAGGGAGCCCGAGGCGGGGCTCGATTCCAGGACCCTGGGATCATGACCTGAGCCAAATGCAGATGCTTAATGACTGAGCCACCCAGGCACCTCTCACTCATTCTTTCTTTCTTTTCTTTTGTTCTTTCTTTCTTTTATTAAAAAAAAAAAAGGCCGACTGCCATACGCAGTGCCTCATTTGGATGTACCTTGAGTCTTGGAACCTTGACTACCCTAGTCTCCTAAAAATGGACCTCCAGAGCTTATCTGGAGGTTCTAGCAGGGGAGTGCAGCTAGTCCTATACCCTTAACAAAAGAACAGGCCTCCTCAATCAGGGAAGGCTCATAGCTTCAGGAGGGACACATATGGAGTAGTGAGGAAGGGGACACCCGCCTAGCCAACCAGATCAGCCAAATCAACCCCAGTGATCAGTGGGGTGACACATGTCCCAGCCAGATCACTCTCACATCCCAAGCTTCTTTTTTGATTTACAGCTTCTCCCACCCATGTAGCTCTTATAACAGTGTTGAGTTAATTAAAAAATACTTAGCCTACCAAACTAATGACCTTTCTCAACTTTCTTTTTATAGGCAAAATAACAAATCTTAGCAATTTCCCAAGATCCTGCTGGGAAATCTGAAAGATATTTTTGATTTCAGAATGTATTTGAAATGTTTACTCTTCCAAATTTAGGATCAGACCATAGAAAGGCAAAATCAAAATGATTATGAAAGGATATTTGGTCACTTGGTCATGATAGAAGGATGGGTATCTGATAACAATAAATAGTTGTAGTTTAATTACCTGTTAAAATGACAAGACAATATTTTAAAATACACATAGAAAAAGTAACATGTTGTGAATGATCCTAGCTTTTTTTTTTTATTTTTCGAAGATTGATTTATTTATTTTAGAGAGAGAGAGAGAGAGAAAAGGGGGGAAGGACAGAAGGAGAGGGCAAGAGAGAATCTCCAGCAGACCCCCCACTGAGCAAGGAGCCAGACACAGGGCTCAATCTCAGGATCCTGAGATCAAGAGTCAGACGCTTAACTGGTTGAGCCACCCAGGCACCCCTGATCCTAGCTTCTTTTAGAAGTGAGAAACCTGCTGGGCGCCTGGGTGGCTCAGTTGGTTAAGCGACTGCCTTCGGCTCAGGTCATGATCCCAGAGTGCCGGGATCGAGTCCCACATCGGGCTCCCTGCTCGGCGGGGAGTCTGCTTCTCCCTCTAACCCTACCCCCTCTTGCGTTCTCTGTCTCATTCTCTCTCAAGTAAATAAATAAAATCTTAAAAAAAAAAAAAAAGAAGTGAGAAACCTGCTATTTTTTTTTTTAATAACTAAGAATGTAAGCCCAACACAAAGCAAAAATATTTCTCTTGAGAATCATCTCTGCTCTAAGGGCAGATGACATAGGTAAAGAATAGCTTTACCAACCGATTTCCTTCTCATTTTAACAAGGGAAAAAACAAGTCTATTTTTTCAACAATATTTTAGTTGATAATAAAAGATTCACATACTTCTTTAAAAAGTGATCATCCAAAAAGTCTATGAAAACTGAGCTAGCTTGAGGCCAGAGACCTTTCAGCTTCATTGAATGTTCAAGTGGTGCTTCGTGAACTCTGGATAAAAATGGGTTCAACAATGATAATTACCTCCTCTTCCCCTTTTACCTGGTTTTCCCGTGGAAAGGATCTCCTTGAAGACATAGCTGGCCTTTCGCAGGTAACTGAATCTCTCCTGGGGCCAGATATGCCCAGTCTCCAGTTCCCCGATAAAGGGATTTCTCCAAAGTCTGGAGCCTCATCACGCCTGGAAATGTAAATACATAGCTCCAGAATTGACCTTGGAGTTTATCTCACAGTAGAACCCTTTGTCTCGTGAGGAAATAAGTTACAGTATTCTTTTAAAGAAGAACAATTAACTAAGCAAATGCCTGCCTCAATTCCCAATGAACTTTGTATCTGCTTTGCTATATAAATTGTGTGAAACTTTAGAGTGACTTCATCGATCTCCTGAGGGCTTCCAACAGGCAAGCATTCCATTACACTAACTTGATAATAAATCAGGTATCTTTCCATAGTGGTTGTAGAGAGGTCTCTCTCTGTTGGCAAGATCTTCTCCGACATTTACATGCTCAACTTTTGTCCCTCTCTATGCTCTTGCATATTCTGGATCAACTTCACACTGCATTTTAAAACAAATTTTCTCTTTTTCCCTTGATAAATAGAAACAAACCTCATTACCTTGCATACAAAGCTGAAGGGGTTTACCATTATCATTCCTCCAATAACCTCATCTGCTAAGGATACTTAATATATATGCATTCCTCCAATAACCTCATCTGCTGTATTATAATATATATGCATAAAATCTTAATATATAAGCATATATGTAAGCATACTTATATAATAACATAAAGACAGGAAGGAAAATTTTGTATATGTGTACTAAATATATAGATATTCAATATTTTAAATTAAACTGGATCCTGAACATCATATCAAGTTGACATGCTACATAATTAATATTGACATAATTACTATTGACATAAAAATGTTGGACATCAATTTTAACAAAGAATATAAAACAAGTTTTAAAAATAGAGAAAAAAAATTAAATAGGAAAAAAGCATTCGTTAGAATTACATATCTTTGGGCGAACCTTTTAATGCCCTAGTATTATATTAAAAGATAATGCTCCCCTACCCTGCCTCTTCGCCTTATTTCTAAGTAAGATGAATCCCCGACCCCATGCCCAGATTTCCTGATACCCTTTTGACTCTGTAGAGTTACTGACTGCATACTGGATGCAGATGACTGTCCCATGGGTAGAAAAGAGACAATCTGGAGACAATGGAAAGAACATGAATTTCGAGTGTTGAATTCATGGGAGTGAATCCTTGACTCATCTGTGGTTTAGTTTCCTCATCTGGAAAAAGATCATTTCAATACCTACTTGCCAGAGTTATCCTAGAATTGGTATGGTAGGTGCACAGTAATGGGAAGCTGTTGCTATCATCAACATTATTGCCATTCTGATCATTAGTGATTAGATGTGGTTACTGTCCTTAAGGAGAATATCATCTAGAAGTGGGAAATAAAGCCATTAAACACATATTGATGATTCTTGTGATACGTCCTAAGTGCCACAGTGGAGATGTAAATAAAGGGCTGGCCGGGGCTTCAGAGGAGAGAAAAATCACTCTTAAAAGATTAATTTCCCCATTTGGATAATTACTAGTTTTCAAAACCTGTCTGTTTAATAGAACTGTTAAGATTATAAAGGACTAATTAATGTAGTAAAGCTTACAAGATAAACAGTGATTTATGCTTTGCTTGGAGTGAGACTTTTAATCACTCAAATCTAGCAGTGCTACACAGGGAACTGAAAAAAGGGACCAAAGTGAGCTTCCCAGCTGCGTGAGAGCATGAGGGCAGGGAGGCTGGAGATCGGGGAGATGAAAAGAAGTCCCCTCAAGGAGGGAAAGGACCCCAGAAGGGAAGGTATGAGAAAATCATGAACATTACCCTCTTTTGCTCAGCATGTGTATGTGGAGAGACCACTATGCCAGGTGTTCAAAGGGGATAAAAGCAAGGGAAGTTCTGGGGTAGCGGCCTTTCAGCCTCACTATGTGTGAAAGTTCATTAATGGACTCGGGATAAAAATGGGTCAATAAGAGCTCAGGAGGGCATTAAAAATAATATTTACTACCTATTATTTAGCAACTAGGTAGCCTGCACTAGGAACTGAAGAGATCTGCATCCCTCTCATCCCAGCCCCTGACATAACTATGATAGGGGGATGGGTTCAGGTTTACGCTGCAGGCATCTTCCCAAAGGAGAACCATGACTGAGCTGAGGTGGGAGCTAAATTCCAGTGTGAAAAGCTGATATGTAATGCAAAGTAGCAAAAAGCTACCTCCCAAATCACCATGCTTATATTCAAAGAATTAAAGCTTCAACGCTGCAGGTGGGACCAACTGTTTTCAGAGTGAGGACTCAGAGGAATTCTCTCTGCCTCTAGGTAGTTGATCCATATCATGCTTGATATTTAGAAAAAACACAATTAAATATAATAAAATTATGAAAATCAAAATAAAATAGCTGATATTTATTAAACACTATATGCCAGCCAAGTGCTAAGAATTTTACATTCATTTTTGTTGTTAAATTCTCATGTAATCTTTTGAAGTGGGTATTTTATCACCAATTTTAGAGTCATCATAGTAACATAACTAAGTAAATGGCAGAGTGAAAATTCAATTGCCGATATGTTTAACTGTGAAACCCTGTAGATTGATTGCATTTACAGTAGTTTTGCTAAATGCACTTCTCAAAGTAACTCTAGTTCTGATTTTTCTTCTGTTCTAGATATTCCCAAGAAGGAAAAGAAGGTGGTAAGAGAAAGTGGTGAAGGCACCATATGGTCCAGCAATATTCCACGGAACTCAACATTTGGGGACATTCATGAGCATTTTTATGAACAAATGTACTACATATGGCTATTTCTACACAAAAGAACAAGTGTTCATGTACACATAGAAGTCAAGCTAATTTATAGAACTCTGTTCACACAACTCATTTTAAGCTATTTATTGACTTTGTAATGATTGATTTATGCTTATATGGTAGGGTTAGAGGTCATTATGAGAACAGCTAGAGCTACAAGTTCTCTTAAAGAGGTAACGGTGTTTTTTAGAAAGGGACACTTTAATAAGGTGTTTGGGGCAAGAGACGGGTCAGTGGAAGACCAGATATCAAGAGGGAGACCTAAATGCTGCTGTATTAGAAATAAATCAGAAATGGTAGTGAAAAGAGCAAAGAGAAGGAAGAGGACAGGAGAGACAAGCGAAAGAGGACACTCAAATAACATGGTATGCTAGAGGAGTTTTGATTATAGGAACATCTAAGATTCCGTTTTAAGTTATTTCTCTATAGGAGTCTCAACATCAACCCCTGCACTCTTCTCCCAAACTTTCAGTACCATCTGCTACCTCAACTTAGCTGTACTCGTACAATGGTGTGCATGTCTATGTGAATGTGTGTGTGTGTGTGTGTGCATGCATGTTAGCAAAAAACTACAGAGCTTTAGTGAGATACTCTATCAACTGTATGAATTCAGAGGATACAAGAACTCAGAACTAGAGATGATCATGATAGTGGAAATCTCTCAACAGCCAAATAGTGGAATGTACTTAATCTTTAGAGTCAGTGTGTCTGCTGCTGATAGAGTTACAAAGAGATTCATGAAAATGTATGTATGCCAAAACAAAAGGTAATAATGTGGAGTATAAGACTGTTGCATAACTACTAGGTATTTATCCAAAGGAAACAAAAATACTGAATCAAAGGGACACAAGCACCCCAATGTTTATAGCAGCATTATTAACAATAGCCAAATTATGGAAAAAGCCCAGATGTCCATGATGAATGGATAAAAAGATGTGGTGCACACACGTGCACGCGCGCACACACACACACACACACACACACATACACAGGAATATTACTCAGCCATCAAAAAGAATGAAATCTTGCCATTTGCAATAACATGGATGGAGCTAGAGGGTATTATGCTAAGTGAAATAAGTCAGTTAGAGAAAGAAAAATACCATATGATTCCACTCATGTGGAATTTAAGAAACAAAACAGATGAACACAGAGGAAGGGAAGGAAAAAGAAAATAAGATAGAAACAGACAGGAAGACAAACCATAAGAGACTCTTAACTATAGAGAACAAACTGAGGGCTGCTGGAGGGGATGTTGGGGGGGCGGTGAGCTGAATGGGTGAGGGACATTAAGGAGAACACTTGTTTGATGATGAGCACTGGGTATTGTATGCAAGTGATGAATCACTAAATTCTACTCCTGAAACCAATACTACACTATATGTTAACTAACTTGAATTTTTAAAAAATCTTGGAAGAAAATAAAAGACTTGCATAAACGAAAAGAGACAGTTGGAAAGAATATAACAGGTTTTCATGAAAATAAATAAATATCTTGAGATTTCTTCCATATCCTTCAATATTTAACCTAAAAGTATATTTAATTATGAAGCTTAGCCAACTTCTATACCTGCATGACTGCACTGATGAAGACAGTCAGGCTATCAAGAACACAACATAATAAAACTATAAATTTTATGTTCTGTATGCGTATATCATATCTTTGATGTTGTAGCTGATTAACATTTTTGAAGACAGTCGGGAGGCAGCAATGGTTTTACGGACATTTGACTTTTTTCTAGAGTGACCGCCTGGCCTGCTTACAGCGCTCGCTGGAATAAACGCAGGTTGGGAATCTCCACAAAAGCTGGCAGCGCCCTAAGAACACGTCTCTCACTATCTAGCACGGTAGTTCTGTTACAGATAGAAGCAAGACTCCCTGGGCAACACAGGTGTGCTTCCGGAAGAGCCGGTAATACAATGCGGCACACAGAACGTGTCTCAGGCCTTCAGAAATCGTTTTCCTCAATCGTCTGTCAAGGGGCAACTTTTCATCAGGCACCACTTGCTGTGTCCTTCGTTGAACATGTCACCATGAAGAAGGGCCGGCCTCGTACTCTGATGGACTTGTAACTAACAGTTCAAGACGGTGAAAAAGAAGTGACTTTATCTGATCAGTGTGGAACTTAACAAACTGTATGTGCCTTCGTTTTTTGTTTTTTTGTTTTGTTTTGTCTTGTTTTTTAATATTTGGGTCTAACTTTTTATTGCTAGAGGAATAATAGTTCCTTGTGTAGAAAATAGCTGTGCTTCTTACATTCTGTGTGTCTTATTACTGTTCTGGTGGACACCTGGAATCATGTAAATAACTCCAGGAATGTCTTTAGCTGAGGACTATCCATGATCCTCAGTATTTCCCAATATTCTGTAAGTCCTGATGTCTGACTTAACAGGGACTTCAAAGCCTGTGCTCTTAACTATTACTGACCTTCTGAAAGTGATCCTTTTTGCCCCTACTCTTTTCCCCTCTTTTCTTCTGCTTTATCTCCTCTTTCATTACAGAGGATTTTTTTTTTGATGCAGCAACTGCAAGACAAAAACAGAGTCCTATTGTTCCTCTCATTTTAAAATTACAACCATTTCCAGCTCTAATTATCCGAGTCTTTATTTAGGAACCCTAGCTTATTTTAGATGGTAAAGTTTTTTTCATCTACCTTTTTCACTTGTCAGAATGAAGCAAAGGATGACTGAGGCATCCTCTGATAGCTTCGTCCTCGCTGCTGTGATCTCATCTCTCAATGACACATAGGAACTGGTGCTCAAATTGTGCAGCCCACACAAACCCACCCTACCAGAACCATGGTGTCACCTCTATTCCTTACTTTTAAAATACCCCTTTTTCAAAGGTTGGAAACTTTCTCCTGAATAAGACTGTCATTTCAGAATCAAAAGCAGCCTGACCCAGACTTGGAAGCTCTATGAGCAGAGGAGTATCGCTCTTTGGTACTCGGTGGATGCTCTCTCCAGGGATAGGCTAGGGCAGATTTAACTACTGGCTCTCTGGTGGGGGACAGGTGGAACATCACCTGATTTACAGCATCTGATGATTTCCATGGTGTAAATACTGCCACCGTGGCTGAATTCAAACTACCAACAAGATGTCACTAAACAAAGAAGTAGGACAGCTGTGCAGTAACGCACCATTATATTTCCCCTGCACAGACAACGATGTAAGTAACCCTCAAAACATAGATACCATAAAATGTAAAATCAATAGAAAGTGATGAGTTTTTAGCAGTTATTACCTCTGTCTTTAATAGAACTTATTTAATTGTAGGTTCATAGAATTCAATTTTTAATAACAAAAGTGTCTGAAAACTGGCTCACATCATTCTTGAAAAGTGAACAACTGGTCCTTGCAAGCTGGTGCGAGTCAGCTTCACCAAGCCTCTGGCTCTTTCCCTCTCTCTCAATGCCTACTGCTTCCCAACACTCACAGATGAAGGGGAGGAGGAGGATAAGCAAGGAAATATTTATTGGACCTCTAACGTGTTTGAATCTATGTGCCCAATCATTTAGAGATCTCAACAAAGTAGAATACAATCGATTGCTTACTTACTATAGGCCAGGCCCAGCACTAGGCACTTTTTCCCTATTACCTCATTATGTACTTACAACAGATCTCTGAAGTGAGTGTTAATGGGCATTTTACTGATGAGGAGCTCAAGGTTCACAGAAAGAAAAAGCTTCCCCAAGACTATACCATCTAGTAAGTGAGGATCAATCAAGTAAATTAGGATCAGCATTCAGGTGTCTTAGACTTTACATTCTTACCTTGTTACTTACCTCATAAGTAACTCTGTGAGGCAGATTTTACTACTAACTTTTACAGATGAGGTTTAGAAACATTAGGGGATGGTTTCAAGACCATATAACTTATGGATGGGAGGACTGGGCACTTTAAAAGCCGATGATTTGTCTATCGCAATATGCTGTCTACCTCAACCTCAATGTGCTCCTCTTGTTGAGGATTTAAGTTATTGGATTTACTGCGTTACATTTCAGTTTCAGAATTAAGGAGTTACCTCCTCAACAAAAACTATTGTATATTAAAATAAGCCAAAGGGAGACAAAACAAAAGATCCTTAACGGGAAACGTCAAGCAACAGCTATGAGCCAGGAACTATCAGATTTTCGTTAGCCTGGGCATCCTAATACTTTTCCAGAGTATTCTTTATTCTGCCCATCAAAGAAAGAGGTCACCACTCAATATTTGAAACAAAGAGTTTCATTTATTGCCTGTTTATGCAGTTGAGTGCTGAACTTGAAAGACTTAGCTTTTCTGAGCAAAATAGAAGGTTGATGTTACACCTGTTTAGCTTCATTCTTTCTTACTCAAGACAGGGCTCTTCAATATGGTAGATGGTTTGGCTCCCATAAGCCCCAACCTCATACCCCTCTAGTAGATAATTAAAGAGGCAACAATATTCCTACGATTGGAAATAAGAAACTCAATAGCAAGTCTCTCTTGCCAGGAAATGCCTGGGTCATTTCCTACCTCTGTGGTGGGGTCTAAGACGTTGGTTACTAGGAGTGCGTAGTCAGGGATAAGCAAAGTACAGTTGCATCAAAAAAAAAAAAAAAAAGTAATGGGAAGACCTTCTGAACAGCCCCAAACAATAATTACCAGAATCTATTATAATAAAATTTATTCTTGTAATGCCTTCTACATTTTTCATGCCTGATAATCTGATTATTGGTCAATCAGGTTCCCTTAACTGAAACTGTCAAGGTTTTTACTATAGAAAAAGTAGAAAGTATTAAAACTGGCATACTTCATTTGAAAACTACTCTATCATTAATTCTTCTTGGATTTCCATAATTTGAAGTTGTAAATAGTGGGTTTATTAGTAAGTTAGACAAACAGGGACATGCTTTGCAGAATCACCTTTCTAAAGTCCACTTAATGCCCAGGGGACAGTGTTTCACCATTATGTGGATAATTCTGAAATGCAGAGAGTGGCCTCCAGCTTGTGGCATGGCATGTTCCACCATGGTGCATCTCACAGATTCTCTGAGGAGAGACCACTGGATTAAATTGGAGACCAGGAAGAAAGAATCTTTTTCCCAAAAAATACATCAATGCCAAAGAGTGAGACAAATGTCTCCTAGAAATGAATGTAGGTTTGTCTCCCCCTCCGATTCCCCCCACTTCATTTTTCCCTTCCTACTATCTTCTTCTTTTTTTTTTTTTTTTTAACATATAATGTATTATTTGTTTCAGAGGTACAGGTCTGTGATTCAACAGTCTTACACAATTCATAGCGCTCACCATCGAAGGGGGAGATGAACCATGAGAGACGATGGACTCTGAGAAACAAACTGAGGGTTCTAGAGGGAAGGGGGGGTGGAGGGATGGGTGAGCCCGGTGATGGGTATTAAGGAGGGCGTGTATTGCATGGAGCACTGGGTGTTATATGCAAACAATGGATCGTGGAACACGACATCAAAAACTAATGATCTAATGTATGGTGATTAACGTAACATAATGAAATTAAATTAAAAAAAAAAAAGAAACGAATGTAGGACCATTAAGAAAATAAGTATATTCAAACTTACATTTGTCACACAGTAATACGTAAAATATAGGTATGTACTTTTACCTTGTTGGTATAAAAATAAAGTGCATAAACTCATTCCATTCCTTCAGTGAGAAGTATAACCACATCTTTGTCATAGCAAAGTCAATAGTTTCCTTACGTAAACAGTAACTAGCAGCTTTCTGATGCTAAGGTAGGCTGAGAGTATGGAAGACAAAACTAGGAAAGAAATCAGAGGACAAAAGAATGGTCCTTCACAGTTAACAGGATAAGCCCCAACACTTGGGACCCTTCCATGGTGAAAACCTTGGCCTCCACTATCAGCATGTTCTATCTCTTCATTTCGCAAGTTTCCCAGGGATTAAAGATGGCAGAAGTAGTGTAATTCACACTTAGAGAACCTAAAAACATTTTATCTTCCACTTACATCAGTTCCATTGTTATTTACCGCCTCTTCTTTTGCTTTGAATTTGGAAGAAGAACATAAGCAGAAAATTCCATGTGGACTGTATATGTAGCACCTGCAGAGGGTCACACCTTTCAGAAGGAGAGGTTACCGTCTCTAGGCATGAAAACCAAAGGGACCATACCCATCAGGAAAAATGGCATAGTACAACAGGAGACAGGAGCTCCATTTTTGGTTTGGCCGATCAGATGCCTGTGCAGGAGACATGGAAGAAGCCACATTTCTGATGTTCCTGTACTTCCTGCAGTTGAGTACAATCATGGAGGGGATGAGATTTTGTAAAACATTAGCCAAAGTTCCAGTGACAAATATTTAGTTTCATGAGTATCAAGAGGAGGGTACAGCATGAGCATCTATTCTTATCTCATGAAAGCTTCTTGAAGACTACAGGACAATTAAGGGGAGAGGACACAGTCCAGTGAAGCTTACCTCCAGTATGAAAGATCATAGGGCTGATTTCTTTCATCCCCCAAAACAATCCATTTGCACACACATATGCATGCGTGTGTATACACATACACCATAGACACATTCACACACATAGAGGGTTGCTGGAGATCCCCTTTTCTGTCCCAGAAAGGAAAAGCTCTTTTCAAATTCCTTATTCATATAACTGACACTCAATACAAGTTCACTGCTTGAAAACTTCCCCAGATAAAAACTGAAATTGTAGCCAAAGGGGTAAAACTAGAGATCACAGGTCATCCTTCCATGAATTTTTTTTTTTCAGAATTAAAATGGTACAAGGACTTTGAAAATTAAAAAAAAAAAAAATCTCTAGAAACATCACTCTTTCATGATTACTAGACATTCTAATGCTTTTGTTTTTACCAACAAAATTCTGTATATATAAGACAAACTAAAACTAGATGAGATTCTGAAACCTCAATTTGGGTGGCCACCCTTTTTAAAGATATGTGTACATCTGTGTGGAATGTGTGAAAGAGGATGGGTGGGCCTCTAGTGGATTGATCTGGTGAGCTGGGGAAGTCACTGATTCTTTACCCATCCCTTGGTGCTATTTGTGCTAACCCAGATTTCCTTGACTCACAAGGATGTTTTTAAGGCATTTACTGTTTTGGTGATGGGTTTTACTATTTCTTTTCCATAGAGTGAAAATTTGAATGCTTAGCAGGCACCAGTCTTCTCTGGATTTTTCTTAGGGAGCTAGGGTAAACAAAATGGAAATACTTGGAGAAAAATTAAGAAAAAAACAACAACACTAAAATAAATAGATTTCATATAGTACAATGCAGTGTTAATGAAATTTTTATGGTACCCTTGAGAGTGATATTTTGCTGAGAAAAGAACATTTGGAGGTTTACTTTTGTTTAAAACAGAAATATTTAACTTATTAAAATTTTAGATAAAAAAAATCTAGTTATTTCTTCAGCTTTTAAGTTTAGCCAAATGTTATTATTCTGTGTCTAACAATTTTAAAAAATGACTTGAAAGGGTTTCCATTTAAAAACTTAGTTCAAAAATTTAAAACTGCATTTTATATTTTATTTCCTTTTCAAGTGTTTTTATTCTCTGAAATAAACAAAATCCTCTTGAATATTAAATGTTCTCATAAATCTAACCAACTTAAAGAGAAAGACTTCCTGTTATGATCGCAAGTCTTAATTAGTGACTCAATTATGGATTTTCATTTAGATTTACAAGGCTATTGCTCTAATGGGCCAAAATTTTGTTAAACCATGTAAAAGTTGCTAAATTCCAAAATATTTACTCATTTGTTAAAAATACAAAAATAGTTACTGCATAGTGGATTCTCATAAACACCTTTATCTTCATTCTTAAATCTTCAGGTGGTTCATGTCTGTAGAAGACAATTAACATCCAAATTAACAGGATTTACTTTGCACCAATGGTTTTAGCCAACATCTAGAGACATCCAGGGCATCTTTCTCCCTGATCACAGAAGAAACTATGTAATATTAGGAAATATCTTCTCAGCAATACTTGAGGGTATTAACAATGATAGAGTTCAGCTGGTTTACTGCCTAGAATCTTGTTGACAGCACTGAGCTCATTGAAAGTTGCCGTTCACTGACTCTATACTTTAAGGCGGTATAATGGGACTGATACACAGTCCACCTCCATATACTCAGGTTATAAATATCAATTAATTTTGATATCAATGCAAAACACCAATCTGGGTTTACTACATGTATTTCATTGGCTCAGATGACATGTAAATGTCTAATAATGAAGACCCCTGAGCTTGATGGGACTCTCATAAACCAGTTTCCTTAGTGGAGCTCAGTCCCACATGAACACTATTCTCTACTAACATCAACCTATTCTGACATATATCTCTGGCCCTCTCCTCATTTTGCCTGTTAGTGACCTAATATATAAAGGAGGCATCACTACTTGTCCCCAACTTCATGAGATTATCAGAATTAATGAATAATGTCTCAGAGAATCAAGAGAATTCCATCTAAGAATAACATGCTTTAAGTTTAGTTAACAAGCTTCTTGAAAGAGGCTCAAGTCTGATAGGAAGGATGCTGGACAATGTCTGAATCACTGTTCAATCACTTAATAGCCAGTGAACTTGCAGAAGTCCCTTAACCTTTCTGATCTCTTTACTTGGGGATCCCCCTACCTGCTTCATAAGAATGTAACGAGGATCAGAAGAGAGAATATATATGAATGGACTTGTGATGAGTGGAGTGCCATACTAATGTGTGCTCTATGTTACCACACATGGTGAACTTCTGCGGTCTGCATCTCTGAAGCTGACTTCCCATACTGTTGGTCCCAGTACTCTGAATGGGTCTGGGAAAATGTAGTCAGGACACTAGATTGTGATTTCAGAAAGATAAATGCCATAATATCATGGATTAGTATTCTGCATTTCTCAATTCACTCATGTTTCCAAAAGCTCAGTAACAGAGAATTCTGGTACATACATAATCACAGCTATGTTCATATTTGTCTTCCTTGGAATGAAAGACTGAGGCAATTTCACAGCTCTTAGTGAATATCGTGAACAACATTCTGTCTGAGCTAACATCTTGTCTTAAAAAAAAAAAGAAAAGAAAGAAAAGAAAGCTCATTTGTGCTTATTTTCTACCTACTCTGATCTCTCATTCAGATCAAGTTGCAGACAAAAGAGCAAAAGGAAAATGAGAAATACTAATTAAAATTTAATGTAAAGCCAATAGGAACCTTTGTTTCTAGGAGCAATTTTTAAGAAAGACTATCTTGGACAAAACAAGAACATTTAAGTACCAAAAGACAGAAATGAACACAAATAACAAAGGTTAATGATGAAGAATTTTTAAAACTAATTTGACGAAGTCTATGGACAAGAATTTGGGGTGAAGCTTGACAGTGCTATTGTGGGTGTCTCATAAAAAAAACAAATACAGAATCTATAACTGTATGAAATTATGTTTGGGTTGTGTTGTGTTTCTCTGATTATACCATCACTTGAATATTCCCCTAGCAAATCCCTTTTCCTAAAACAAAATAATATCACAATTAAAAACCTGATGGTTCATTTTTTCCATAAAGTGGAGAATTTTAGGTATTCCATCTAAGCCCTCATATTGGTGTGGTAAGCAAGCTTCACAGTCTGAATTGATTTTAAAGGGACAGGGTGATATAACTCCTAAATTCTAATTCCAGCTTTACTACAGATGTTTATGAGCATGAAGTTGTCAATGTTTAGCAAAAAGCAGAAAAAAATAGATTATATTCTTAGAAAGAAAATGATCAGATTTTAGTTTGAATTAACAAACTAAAATGAGAGGTAACTCAGAACTTAAAAGAATAAATATGCAAGTATATCAGAAAGTTTATGGGACTCATGTTACTAGTTTTTCAGAACTGCAGCAGAAAATCAGGCATTAAGATGTACCACACGCTAACTATGATTTTCAATGTGTTACTTAAAAATAATAAAACAGGGAGGAGAAATTATTCACTCATGTAGTCAATAGTCAGGACCCAGAGCACTGTGTTTCGTCTCCTTGGGGTCTTATAACCTACAAGTTAAGAGTACATGTGAAAATTGATTAAGGGTCCAAGAAAAAAAAAAAAGTAAAAACAATGTGAGTATTACAAGACAAGCCCTTTAGGTAAATATTTAAGGAACCGTACTTATTTAACTTGGATGCAAAAACACTGTCTTCATTGATTTGAATGAAGCAGAGTGACTAGAGGGTTCAATTTCCTCCAGGCCTGAAAAAGAGGAAACAAGGAAGAAAGGGAGGTTAGTTATGAGGAAGAACTATCTGCCTATAAATGTTCTTAAATACCAACTAAGATTACCATGAGAAGGCGTGGGCTAGCTTTACCAGAGACCTTTACTTTCAGGAAGGAAACCGTCTATCAGGGAGTTTATCATATAAAGCCAGGCCATATTTTTCCTGAAATCTTTTTCCAACTGCATTTATCTTTGAAAGAAATTCTGCTCTTTCATAGGAAAATATTCTTTACCATGCTTTTCCCACTCTGTAATACCACCCCCTAAGAAGCTACTTAATGGCCAAATAATCTGTGTATCAGAGTATGATTATAGTCTCATTAGTCATTAATGGTCTTAAATGGTCCCCTTTCTCAGGAATGAATAGTCAAAGAAAAAAATAACTAGGAATGAGTCAGAATCACATTGTTCTCCTTGGAAGGATATTCAATAAATTTAATCATTTTTAATGCACATAGTGAAACTTTGATTTCCATTTCTAGAATTTATTTGTTAGTAGGAAATTGTCTTATCTCTTGAATAAACCTTACCAAGGTAGACACTTTCAAAAGACATAGGGATAAGCTCCAGAGAAGGAAGGTTGGCAGCATAATTCTATCTGTCATCAAGGCCACAGCCTTTCTCGGGATTATGAGTGCCAGCTTGGGATAACAACATGCTCCACCTACTCCTGTCATACCAGCCTCCATGTCGATGTTGAACATATGGTCTCTTAGGGGAAGCTGCCGGTTGCCATCCCCAGAGCTTCCTGTGTCACCAAAGAACATCACGTTCTTAGAGAAAAAAAGAAAGTCATTCTTAAATTCCAGTACCCCAAGCCATTTGGGCTGTGTTTACCAGCCTGACACCAGAACCATTCCTAAAGTAATCCAGAACTAACTTTGGCAGGGGTCTCTTTTTGTGGAGGTATAATCAGTAGTTACCCAGAATGTCAGTCTGTCCAAGTACACCACTGAGTCCATGGATCACATATAATTGGATTGACCAAGAATCACAGTCGGTAAGGTTTTAGAAGCATTCTATTGCATGTGCTCTCTCTCTCTCCCTCTGAGTGTGTGTGTGTGTCTGTGTGTACAGACACTTAAAACTCAGGTAACTCTAAATGAATTATGGTGCTTGCATGACATGGGCCAATAGAAGCTTTCTTTGAACTGGGGTTCATGTACTGAGTGTAAGATAAGGATTTCTCTTTCAGAAGTTGGGGAACAAAGGTCAACAGCCCTTGATCTCCCAGAGAATACTGGAGGGAGTAGATGTACACTCTAGTTATAGAGAATCAAGGATCACAAGTTTTGTCCAATACTTACTGGGGGTGGAAGAGGGAGGATAGTAAGTAGGCATGGTTGGGAGAATTAACAAGAGAAATGATTTTGAGTGCAGTAAGAAGTCAACTGATACTTCTATCCTAGACCCTGAAAAGAGAAGTGACAGTCATCTACCGAATAGCATAACACAGAAAAAAAGAGCTGTAGTTCTAAGGGTGAGGTAAAATCTAAGGGTAGATGAGAAGATGTTATGAAAGATCTGTCACTGCTAATAGATCATAACCTCAGTCAAGTGATTGCCAGAGAAAAGATGAAGAATCTTGCCTTAGTATGACAGAAGCAAGTAATATGGGGACAGGGACTGATTAGGTCAAAACTTAAAAATGCAACATACAATGATAGCCTTGATGAGTTAACGATGACCTTTCAGAACACACATAATACACTCCTGAGATCTCTTGCTCTGGAAAGAAGAAAATTATTTAACTTATTATGAAAATTTTCAAATTTATATAAGATCTGAGAAAATTACATAATGAACTTTCCTGTACCAATCATGAAGCTTCAAGAATTCTCTACCCATGACCAAATTTGTTACATCTATAGCTCCCATCCTTCAACCACCCTGGGTTTTGAAGCAAATCTCAAACACCCTATCATTTCATCTATAAGTATTTCAGCATGTATCTCTAAAAAACAAGGTTTCTTTTTTTAAAATTTTAAAATACTAACATTTAATATCACACCTTAAAAGATAAACAATAATTGAAGAAGGGAATTTTGAGGTAAGTGAAACTGGGCTTCCAGAAACTACCTGGAAGGGACTGTACCAGATTATTGAATGTGACCATTAGTATGACCTTCTTTTATCCCAGACTGAGGGAGGCTGGGAGCAAGAATACGGGAACACTTAGTAAGAAGACTTAAATGTTTGACTGCAGTACTTTGTTCTGAGAATGTGTTAGCAGCAATGACATGAAAATATTTTCAAACACAAAGAAATAACATCCCTTGTTTTTCTACACGTAAAGGGAAACCAACTTTAGTTTTTGCTTTAGTATGGATTTTTTTTTCTAGTGGCCCAGTGAGAAATAGAGACCGATAGATAAGCAAAGACTATATTGCTGTTACCTATAGTACACATAATGATAGGTATAGTTGGTAATCATGTTTCTGCATATTAATGCAACCCTCTGCAATAAGCTGAATATGAAATGCTAAGACAAAAGTCTAAGATCAAAGTGCAGAAGAGATTGGTTTCTCACGAGGCCTCTCTCCTTGGCTTGCAGATGGCCATCTCCTCACCCTCACACGGCCTTTTTCCTTTGCATGTGTACTCATGGTGGCTCTTCCTCTTCTAATGAAGAATACCAGTTCTGGGGGATAGGGCGGCAGCCTTATGACCTCATTTAACCTTAATGACCTCTTTAAATTCTCTCTCTCTAAATATAGTCACATTGGGGGTTAGGGCTTCAACATATGAATTTTGGAGGGACACTAGTGAGTCCATAACACCAGCTAATTCTAAGACCCTAGGGGAAGTAATCTGGGTTTTTTTGTTTGTTTGTTGTTTGTTTGTTTTGTTTTGTTTCCCTCAAGAAAGATGATCAATCATTCATTTGAAACATGAGATCTGAGGCTTTAATTATTTTTCCTCTTATAGTTTCAGCCTCTAAATTGTATATTTCAATATTTTTAAGTTTGGAGGTTATACTTATAGATCTAGTTATATAGGCATGTATTTCATCTATAATTTATACACAAAGTTTGATTGATCTTAGGAAATATTATTTGGCCACTTTGGCCACTTTTTTTCTAGGGAAAGTCATGAATTGTTCTCATTCCCTATAGGAGGAAGCCCTTAGGTATACACATTTTTCACTAAGGGCTTTTACTTTTCTTTCCCCACCTACCCAACCCAACAACAGTTGATCCGTAAATTGGCCAGGAACTTACAAAGAAAATTGGTATGGAAACATGGTCCATCAGCTTCCTTGTCTTTCCAAGTATATCAGGAAGTACTGTAAGAATGAAGTAGTTAGCAGAGAAGCTAAAGCTAGAAAGACATGTAGAGAGCAGAACCACCAGTCACTCTGTCCATAGGAAGCTGTGAGAAAGCAGACAGAAGAGAGAAGGACAGGGGCTGCTGGAGAGAGTTAGCAATCCCAGAATGGCTTTAGCTTCCAACTCTTTCCAGTTCAAGTTCTAGATCTGGTACATTCTTAAAATAACACTTTTTTTTTTTCCTAAAAGAAACTTGAGCAGATCCTTGTTTTTACAAACAAGAGAGTCTAATAAAGAAAGAAATGCATCCTGAAACATAACATTCTCTTTCTCCAAATGCACACTGAAAAGTCAAATGACTCTCAGTTCTTTTGATGATCTCTCTCATGTGTTCTCCATTTTGCCAGCATAAGCATCCATACAGTCTGTCTTTATCTGTGAATATTAAAAGATTTTTATTTTTGTGAAACTCCCAAATTATGAAGTTTGTTTTGTTGATACCTGTTCCACACATCCCCCCTTCATAATCCTCCAAACTTTTAATTAATAGTTTCTCCCTGACCCCATTTCCAATGCCCTCGGGTTGCCTCCTGCCTACCCAAGGCTTACCGCCTTTGGAAAAGATTTATTTATTTATTTATTTATTTTTAAAGATTTTATTTATTGGGATGCCTGGGTGGCTCAGTCTATTAAGCCTCTGCCTTCGGCTCAGGTCATGATCCCAGGGTCTCTGGAATTGAGCCCTGCATCCGGCTCCCTGCTCAGCAGAAAGCCTGCTTCTCCCTCTGCCCCTCACCCTGCTCATGTTCTCTCTCTCTCAAATAAATAAATAAAATCTTTATTTATTTATTTGAGAGAGAGAGAGAGAGAGAGAGCACGATGAGCAGGGGAGGGGGAGGGGAAAGGAGGGAAGGGGAGGGGAAGGGGAGGGGCAGAGGGAGAAGCAGACTCCCTGCTGAGCAAGGGAGCCTGAGTGCAGGGCTCCATCCCAGGACCCTGGGATCATGACCTGAGCCAAAGGAGACGCTTAACCGTTTAACCGACTGAGCCACCCAGGCGCCCCTGGACAAAGATTTAATACCAGATTTCTACACTTCATCCTCCATTTAAGGATCTTGTATATTTTATAACAGAGGACTATGCCCTTCTTAGCTGTGATTTGAAAAATTTCTGACAGATATATGCCACCTGTACTAACTGATTAAAAGTTTAAAACTTTTTAAACTATACCTCTCCCAAGAATATTGACATTTTTGTCAGGGGAAAAAAAGGAATGGGCATGTGACAGTGAAATTTGGAGCACTGGAAAAAGCTTAGCCCATCCCTTTTCCAAAGATCCAAAGGCAACAGGCAGTGAAATAGGGAGCTCAGTTAGCAATACATCTATTTACTGAAAGTTCAAAATGTCTTGACCTGCAAAGTCCTTCTAAATGTTGTACTCCATAATGTATATCGTTTCTGCAAATTAGAGTTAGAAAATTGGAGTGGGAGTTTATTTGAGGGAATCTTCCCAGGTTAGCTCTATTCACTACACAGATTAAGAATTTATAAGAGAGTTAGTATCTGGTGTCAGGCTATCAGATGTTCAGGTATATTTGGTCCAAAAAATAATTTCCTAAATTAGATACTTATCATCAATAGTGAGTTTCATTATTTTCATCCCTGCTTGACACTGTCATCCTTACTGGGTGTATATCAGGAAAGAGGGGCAGTGGAATGTAGAGATTCATGGCTTCTCAAGCTAGACTGTCCAGGATTAACTTTGAGCTCTACCATTTACTGAGACCTTGGAAAACTTTAGTCTCTCTGTTTTTTAATTATTACCTGTAAAACAGAGGTGATGATAGTATTACCTACTTCATAGAGTTGTTTCAAGGATTAAACAAAATAATGTGTACAGAGTACCTAAAACTATGCCTGGCAGATAATAAGTATGGTGGGTATTATGATATCACCATCTTAATAGTTAGATACTATTTGACAAGTTTCAAAGTCTTTTAATATATATTATTTGGCTTTTACAACTTTCCTGGAAAATGGTTATTATTTTAGGGATAAGAAAAACTAAGTCTCCAAGAATCTAAGTTAGCCAGAAGCTGTATTTAAACTCTATTTAAAACAGTCCTGTCTCCTAAAATTCTTCAAAGTAGGCACACGGGAAGGGCTTCAGAAGATCAGCCAGATGGGCCTACTGCAAGCATCACCATGACTTAGGCAGGGGGGTAATCTTAGAGAAAATGGTCCTTTTCCTCTGGTTCTATTTACTAGCCAGCAATACTTAACAGTTCTTAGTGGCTACCATCATTGTGATGGCCACTTATCTCCCCCCATAACTATCATCCTTATTTATCCTCCTTAACCACTTTTTGCAAGGGCTCTAATGAGTTCTACCCTCCCTTCTCCAATAGGATTGTGCTGCCCTAGAGACACACTGATTAAAAGGCTGTAAGTGTTCTCTGCATTCCAAGGAAAAGACTAATATAATTAAACATAATTCAAACAATTGTAAACATTTTTTTAATTTGCAACTCACAACAGAAGCAAATCAAATTTAAGCCACTGCACTCATGAATGTCTACTTCCTACTATTCCTATTCCCCAAACAGTTGAAATGTTTTGTTGCTCTTATTCCTGTTTCAAATGAGAATTTTTCTTATGATTTTTTATTAGGGTTTATTTTTCTATATTAAAAAAAAATTCAACGAAGTACCTTAAATCAGTTAATCTAATCCAAGTTAAATGAAGCAAGGATTTCTACCAGATCTTAAAATGCGTACCTGTCCTTCTTGACCATTCATTGCTGTAACTGCTCTGGCATAGTGATGCATCCCCTGGCTTCCTAAGAAAATGCTACAGTATAGCAGTGTTAATTGTATCTTTAATGTTTATTGTGATTTTTTCATTTGACCTCAGCAAGATTTCATGAGCTGATAGGTTGGTATTCATTTACTATGCTCTTTGAACTTCTTTTTAAATGTTCATGATGGAAATTAAGGAGCATTAAAGCATTGTCTTCAAGAAATAGTTAGGGTTTCCACTCCATTTGTTTTCAGTATGGTTAAAGTTCCCAGGAATTACAAAAGTGCAAACACCTTACGCCTGAGTTTGCATATTTGACTAAACTATTCATCTCACTGGTACAATAGTCTGGTCACTGGAGCTTCAACTCAAATATCACCACCCTGAGCAATCCTATAGAACTTGGTGCAGATCTTGGTCTAGATTGAGTGCGCTACCAGTACAACCAGAAGTGTTGAATCAAACATGTGTCTAGGATAATCAACTCCTAGGCCATCTATCAAGGGCAAATCCAATACCAACTCTAGCCAACATGTTTGCCTTGGACATTTGTCTTTCTCAGTAGGGCTGAGGAAAAAAAAATAAAAATGGAAATCATCAGGAAGCTAAAAGACACATATTGAAATGTCTGAAGATAAGTTTAAAGAAAGCCAAAAACCGAACAATAAATATAATCTTACTTAGAGTCAAATGGCAATCATATTTTCAGAACAGTAAGACAAGAGTGAATCATTTTGTAAACATGACCATCCATCTGAAGGGCCTTCTTCAAAATGCCACAGACAGAAAACCTTGAATTATTAACAGAGGTATTAACAGTCAGAAGCACTTGATTTCCATGGGTATTACTTTGATAAATGCAGAACCAACTCTAGCTCTCCCACACTAAAACTTTTTAAGAAAATATTTTCTCTGGTTCATACTTTATGTCCCTATTTGATGGAAGAAGAGCAAAGCAAAACAACTGATAGAAAATTAGCTTCCTCCTTAATCAGTACCTGCCAAAAAGGATTTCCATGACCATGAGTACATCATCTTACTTACATGATAATTTTTTAACGGTATTTTAAAATCCAGCAATTAAGTGTATTTCATTAAAATGCCCAGGAACACACTGGCTATTTTCACCAGCAATGTAAACAGTTACTTTTGAGAAGAAACTGTAAGAAGAGGCAAATAATGAATTTCTCAATGTGGGCTTCCTATTTCCTTGCCCTTCCCTGAGCTTCTTGGTAATTGTGCTTGAGCTTGTGTTTCCCAATCTGAAGTATGGGATAGCTACATTTAAGCAAGAAAGATCTGTACACTGAAAACAATAAAACACTGATGAAAGAAACTGAAGAAGACAGAAATAAATGAAAAGATATCCAATGTACATGGATCAGAAGAATTAATATTGTTGAAGTATCCATACTACTACAAAGTCGTCTATAGATTCAAAGCAATCCCTAATCAAAAACTCCATTTTTTTTTTCAGCAATAGAAAAAAAAAAATCCTAAAATGTGTATGGAACTACAGAAGACCCCAAATAGCCAAAGCAATCTTAAAAAGTAAAATAAAGCTGGAGGCATCATATTTCCTCATTTCAAACTATAGTACAAAGCTATAGTAACTGATACGGTATGGTATTGGCATAAAAACAGACATACAGACCAATGGAACAGAAGTGATAGCCCAGAAATAAATCCATGTATATACAATCAACTAATGTTTGATTAGGGAGCCAAGAATACTCAATGAGGAAAGAATAGTCTTTAAAATAAATGATACTGGGAAAATGGGATATTCACATGCAAATAAATGAAATTGGACCCTGTCTTACACCACCCATAAGAACTAACTCAAAATGGATTAAAAACTTGAATGTAAAACCTAAAATTGTAAAACTCCTACATTAAAACATAGGAAAAGATCTCCTTCACATTGGTCTTGGCAATAACTTTTTAGATATGACACCAAAAGCACAAGCAACAAGAGCAAAGACAAACAAGTGGAACCACATCAAATGAAAAAGCTTCTGTGCAACAAAAGAAACAATCAACAAAATGAAAAGGCAACCTATGGAACGGGAGAAAATATTTGTTACCATACATCAGATAAGGGGTTAATATCCAAAATATACAAGGAATTAATATAACTCAATAGCAAAAAAAACACTAGTAATCTGATTTCAAAAAAGGCAAAGGACCTGAACAGACATTTTTCTTAAGACATACGAATGACCAACAGGTACATGAAAAGTTGTTCAATATCACCAAGCATCAGAGAAATGCAAATCAAAACCACAATAAGATGTCACTTAACACCAGTCAGAATGGCTCTTATCAAAAAGATAAGAGATGCCAAGTGTTGGCAAGTATGTGGAGAAAAGGGAACCCTCATGCAGTGTTGATTGGAACATAAACAGATACCACCACTATGCAAAACAGTATGGAAGTTCCCGAAAATGTCAGAATAACCATATGATCCAGCAGTTCTACTTCTCAGTATATGGCTGAAGGAAATAAAATCATTATCTTGAAGAGTTATCTGCACCCCAATATTTATTGCAACATTACTCATAATAGCCAAGACATGGATACAACCTAAGTGTCCAACAATAAATAAATGGATAAAGAAAATGTATATATATGTATGTAAAAAAACATATAAAATAATACATATATATAATATATATATAGTTGACCCATGAACAATATGGAGGTTCAGGGCACTGACCTCCCATGCAGTCAAAAATCCATGCATAACTTTTGACTCCCCCAAAAGTTGACTACCAATAAATAGCCTACTGTTGACCCGAAGTCCTACCGACAATATAAACAGTCAATTAACACATACTTTGTATGTTCTATATATTATATACCGTATTCTTACAATAAAGTATGCATAAAGAAAATGTGATTAAGAAAATCATAAGGAAGAGAAAATACATTTACTGTGTTTATCAAAAAAATCCACGTATAAGTAAACCTGCTCAGTTCAAACTGGTGTTGTTCAAGGGTCAACTGTGTACATATATAAATAAAATATATGTATATATATACTATATATATACACAGTATATATATGTGTGCATATATGTATGTGTATATATAATCACATTTTATAAATGGTAAGTGTTAATATTTTATTATTAATAAAATGACATGGTTATTAATAAAATAACATATAATATTTATATATCATATAATTAAATAATATGAATATCATTCAGCCATAAAAATACTATCATTTACAACAACATGAATGGAATTTGAGGGCACTATGCTAAATGAAACAAGTTAGAGAAAGCAAATACATATGATCTCACCTATATGTGGAATCTAAAAATAGCTGAACTGGTGGCGCCTGGGGGGCTCAGTCGTTAAGCGTCTGCCTTCGGCTCAGGTCATGATCCCAGGGTCCTGGGATCGAGCCCCGCATCGGGCTCCCTGCTCTGCAGGAAGCCTGCTTCTCCCTCTCCCACTCCCCCTGCTTGTGTTCTCTCTCTCGCTGTGTATCTCTCTCTGTCAAATAAATAAACAAAATCTTTAAAAATAAATAAATAAATAAATAAAATAAAATAAAAATAAAAAATAAAAAAATAAAAATAGCTGAACTTACAGAAACAGAGTAGAATGGTGATGATCAGGGGCTGGGGTGAGGGAAATGGGGTGATAATAGTCAAAAGGGATAAACTTCCAGTTATAGGATGAGTAATTCTGTGGATCTAATATACAGCATGGTGACTATAGTTAACAATATTGTATTACATACTTGAAAGTTGCTAAGAAAGTACATCTTAAATGTTCCAATACAAAAAGAAAAAATAGTAGTTGTGTGAGGTGATGGATGTGTTAAGTAGCTAGCCTGTGGGCGGCAAAGTCATCTCTAGAATGTGGACAAAGCCCCTAGGCAGAGAAATGCATTTGGAATTTGGTCAGAGTGCAACGAACAGGTAAAGGTGAGAGGAGATGGGCAGGATACCAATGATGTCTAATACGGTTCCTCTTTTATCACACCTCTCTGTGATATTTCTGGCTACTTCTTTCTAGAGATAATAACTCCAGTTTCTTGGGATTATGATATTTGGTATCGACCTTTGCCTCATTGAAAGGCTATTTGCCTTCAAGTCTGCTATAAAGTAAGAGATATTCTACAAAGACATTTTTTATATTGAGAGTTGAGTGGAGGGGTGCCTGGGTGGCTGTAGGTTAAGCATATGTCTTCAGCTCAGGTCATGATCCCAGGGTCCTGGGATTGAGTCCAGCATCGGGCTCCCTGCTCAGCGGAGAGCCTGCTTCTCCCTCTCCCTCTGCCTGCCATTCTGCCTACTTGTGCTCTCTCTATGTCTCTGGCAAATAAATAAATAAAATCTTAAAAAAAAAAAAAAGAGAGGGTTGAATGGAGACGTGGAGAGCCCTGGATCAGAATCACAAATGAGATTTTCCAAACTACATGCAACACCCCACAACCCTGTTTTGACAGTGACTTGCTCCCTCCCTACCTAGGGAAGTAAAGTTCTGTGTTAAATAATGGAAGTTAATTACATACTTCAGGCATGTCTAGAGAGGAAGAAAGTAAAAATTACTAAAGGGCTCAAATGTAAATAATCTGTCACAGTCCTAGCCCTAATGCTGGGCAGGGAATATGTGATTTTATAGCAATTTCAATTCTGTTATAATACACCTGACATCATAACAAGCTTCAACTAAAGTAGCAATTTTGCTCATAGGTAGGGTCTAAGTTAGCATTCTAAGCAAATATTTTTCTTCATTGATAGAAATACTTTTTTTTTAATATTTTTATTTATTTATTTGAGAGAGAGAATGAGAGAGAGAGAGCATGAGAGGGGGGAGGGTCAGAGGGAGAAGCAGACTCCCTGCCAAGCAGGGAGCCAGATGTGGGACTCGATCCTGGGACTCCAGGATCATGACCTGAGCCGAAGGCAGTTGCTTAACCAACTGAGCCACCCAGGCGTCCCAGAAATAATTACTCTATTAAACAGAGCAGTATTGATAGTCATGATTTATGACCAGGCAATTTTATTTTAACAGAATTTTAAGAGAAATATTCAATAATTAAAGGACAGCAGTAACTTTAGCATCTTGTTTTCAAAATGCTATTATTGTCTTAAAGACCCTAAGAGCTAACTATAAAATACAGGAAGTTAATAAACTTTAAGAAAGCACAACAATTCCTAGTATTAAGCTAGAATTTTACTCTTTTTATATTGAATTTCATAATATAATCTTTGTCTCTATGTTTATTCATCAGAAGTAAGGGTGTTTGTTAAATGTTTTAGATTTTACTTTCTGACAAACAAAAGCATACACAAATGGGCACAATGAAAACTATGTCCAGCCAGGCCAAAATGCTCTGCAATTAGCTACAGAGTAAATGGTTTTAGTGAGAGATCAGATGGCCACATGTCTATAAAATAAGAATGGAAGGAGGGAGAGAAAAGAATCTTTTTAAAATGGTCTATTTCACTACTAAACCATTCAGTACCAAGAATAACACAGAATTACCCAAAAGTTCTAAAATATCATATCAATTGGAATAGATTATACTAGAAATTCTTGCCTGAAAATCACCTTCCTAGGACAGGCAAGTAATTGTTCTGGCACAAAGTCATGGTGATGGCAGATGGTATCCTTCTGCCCAAAAGGCCAGGCTCTCATTCTGCATGAACTTTGAAGAGCTTTATGCTTTCCAGTTATCATTTTCACTGGGGAAGTTTCATAATGCCAGACATAGAAACATCTTGGGAAATCCTTTTCTCAAAAAACTTTCCAGTTTATTTTTTTTTCTGACTAGTCTTAAAACAAACAAGGGGAAAAAAATAATACCATGGTAAGGAAAAAGAGAAATAAAGTGATTACTGGCATGAATTTAGGTTCTGTGCATGTTTTTTCCTCATCGGTAAAAGCACCCTCAATCAATATGAGCAGATCATTGTTTAAGGCCCATATGCACAAATAAGATGCCCTCCTGTGCACAGATCTTGCACATAAAAATTTTACTAGCTAAAACTATTTCTTCCATCATATATTCATATCTTATTTCTACTATAACACATTACCACAAACTTAATGGCTTAAAACAACAAATTGGTAGTTTTAGAGGTCAGAATCTTGAAATAGATCTTACTGGGATACAATCAAGATGTTGGCAGGGATGGGTTTCTTCTGAAATCTTGAGGGGAGAATTCGTTCCCTTGTCTTTTCCAGCTTTTAGAAACCACTGCACTTCTTGATTTCTGTTCCACCTTCAAAGTCAGAGCGTAGCAGCTACCAATCTTTCTCTTAAAACTCTAACCTACTTGCCTCCATTTTATAGGGACCCTTGTGACTACATTGGGCCCACCTAGATAATCCAGAATAACTTTCCCAACTCACAATTCTTAATTTAATTACATTTACAAAGTCCCATTTGCTATGTAATTTAACATGTTCCCAGGTTCCAACAATTAGGATGTGGCCATCATCATCTTCATCATCATCCCTAAAATTTCGCTCAGAAGTCACCTTCACATGGAAGCCTTCCTTAACCACCACTCCTCTAGCCTGGTTAGATCTCCCCCTGTTCTATCTTCTCCTAGCACACTGTGCTTCTCTATAATAGCATTTATCATAATCCTACTAAATGATTATCTACAGTTTTATTGTGTGATGTCCAATTCCTCCACCAGAATGAGTGTTCCTTGAGTGAGGAAGCTGCATTTAGTTGTTTGCCTAGCATAGTGCTTAGGCAAGTCCTGGGGCATTTTTTTAATAACCGCTGAACGGATGGTGTATGTAAAGTACTTGACATTGTTCTAGCCAGGTTAAGTGCTCAATTTACCACATCTTTTAGAATAATTGATCTTTCTATAAAAGTAGCACAGTCAACAGAAACCCTGATGCATTAGTCTTTCAATAATTCATCTTGAACAATACTTCTCAAGCACTTCCTCTGGGCAAGACACCAGACTAAAGCACAGCATCAGATGAAAAAATAAATGAGAAACAGTCCCACCTCCTAGGAGCTTATCAGGGCTGAAAAGATAATGAGTAAATGAGTAGCTTTAATCCAAGGTAAAGTATGTGAAGAATCATAACAAAGGTCCAAAAAAAAAATTACAGAAAGTTAAAAGAAATAAAGAAAATATCTGATTTGGGGATGAGAAAAGGCTTAACAGAAGGCATGGATTTTGGTGGATAGACAGAAATTTCAGGAAGCGAAGCAAGCATGAATAGAAGTAGAATATTTCAAGAAAGGAAATGAACATGAACAAGGTAGAGAGGAATACATGATTTATAACATAGCATAGGTAAACTGTATTAATCTACCTGGTGATTATTTTCCAAATAAAGTATCCAAAATTTGCTGACAGATTACTTTCTAGAATAAGTCTGCCATGTAGATATATAAATTAAGAATTATCTCCATATTAAAATAAATTTATTACAATAAATGTATCCAGATTCTGAGCATCTATACGCAGTATTCTGAGACAAATCTATACTTCACATTTCACAGAGCACCCTGAACATTTCTGATGTTTTCAAAAGAGAAGATCTAGAGGAGAGATGTCCTATCTACTTGGATAGCCTTAGGTTTTGTGGTGGATTAAAGATTACCCCCAAATTCTTTGACACTCTTCTCCTTCAATTCTGAGGTTTGTGTCTCTGGCCTTGAATCTGGACTGACTCTATGGAACTGCTTTTACCCAAAGAATATGGCAGCAGAGATGCCTCTGAGAGAGACAACTTCCACTTCTTGCTTCCTGGAAATGCTCACTCTGAGGAAAGCCAGCCACTGATGCTAAGACTGTCACATCGTGAGGAAGTAGGAGCTAGACATTTTGAGAGGTCCCATGGGGAGAAAAGACCAGCCCATGCCAGACATTCCAATCATCCTCAGCCAGGTTCTAAAAATGTGAGTGAAAAATGCCATCCTGGATATGGAGAAGAACCAAGGAACTCAGACCACAGCCAGAACTGAAGTGGCAGCCACAGTGCCCAGTGAGCTACCCAGCAGAGGCCCCTGCTGTCAGGGGGTGGAGACGAGCCACCGCTGCTCTGCCCTGCCTCATTTTCTGACCCATGGAACTGTGGCATAATAAGACGATTTCTGTTTTCATTACTAGGTTTTCAGATAGTTCGTATATAGTAATAGATAACCAGAGATGATATTTTCACTAGGGTTAACAGTTTGATAAGATACATTTTGGGGGCGCCTGGGTGGCTCAGTCGTTAAGCGTCTGCCTTCGGCTCAGGTCATGATCCCAGGGTCCTGGGATCGAGTCCTACATCGGGCTCCCTGCTCAGCAGGAAGCCTGCTTCTCCCTCTCCCACTCCCCCTGCTTGTGTTCCTGCTCTCGCTATCTCTCTCTCTGTCAAATAAATAAATAAAAATCTTAAAAAAAAAATACATTTTTTTTACAAACACACTAGAACTTGCTTCTCAAAGTAGTAGTAATCAAAGCTGTTACATGGAAAAATATTTACTGATTTCATACATTTTCCACACAGAAAACATTTTTGAAATTTCATTCTCAGAAGCAGTTTATGTATGAGCCAAGAAGGAGGGAAGGAAGGAAGGAAGGAACGAAGGAAGGAAGGAAGGAAGGAAGGAAGGAAGGAAGGAAGGAAGGAA
>NC_058409.1:40420493-40485230 GCF_002201575.2 Neomonachus schauinslandi | reverse complement strand
GAAGGAAGGAAGGAAGGAAGGAAGGAAGGAAGGAAGGAAGGAAGGAAGGAAGGAAGGAAGGAAGAAGGAAGGAAAAATTATGGTTGTTACTTTATATTCATATCTCAATTAAAACTCAAGTAAAGCAATTATTACCTTATTCTCTAGACTTAGCTCTGGATTGCTTTTCTCCTTTTTTTTTTTTTTCACTTTTTCAAAACCAGTCGCCAAAGACTGAAAAGTTGTCACACTGAAAATGTTAAAAACAGTGCCAGATACTCTCAAGACAACTCAAAGGAGAGTCGTTGAAACATTTGATTCATTTTCTTCATGTCCAGCATCCCCAAGATGTCTGCTTTAAAGGACACAGAACTCATGTGGAGGCCCATGACCCTGTGACATTAAAAAAATCAATGTCACTGTGAAGAGCAACTAAAGCTGAACACAACATAACCAGTATGGTAGTGAATCGGTTTGCTGAACTTGTTTCTTTTGCAATATCAAAAAGCCTCAGTTAATTTATCTGTGTAGATTTATCCTGAATCTCTTCCATTATTTGCAAAAATATTCTGTTTCACATAGCAAGGCTGATAGAAACAGTTTTGTCCCTTACTACTTGTTATTGTTTTGTTTTTCTTTTTTGTAAAAAGAGAAACATAATATTCACTGAATAAGGTCGATTTATAAAAACAACGAATGTTTTTAACCTACTAAGCCCATACCCGATACATAGCAGCCTCTGAATCTCATATATTCTTACAAATTAATGACCAGTCCTTTAAGCATCTTATTACTAAGCTTTCTGGTTGGTTTTTTGTTTTGATTTAAGAAGGAGCCATAACCACTTCCTAAGTAGCTTTATGTCTTTGAAAGGACATGTATAGGACCTCATCCAAACATCAAGGAACTAATTCTAAGTTTAGAAAATATTTAAAAAGGAATAAAGTCAATTATTGTAAAGTTTTGCCCACGGAAAGTTAAAGGGAGCTCACGTTACTTCTTGCCTTGTCTGAGAGAGGAAAAGAAAGAGAGATAGGATATGAAAGCAATGCTACCGGTGTGATGGATACGGCAATAATGTTTAGACTACACGACAACAGGGCTGCGATAAAGTACAGTCATTACATGATATTATGAAAGTGGGTTTTGGTGATTTTCTTAATATACCAACATAATAATCATGTCCTAAGCAGAACTGAATAAGCCCCTATCAGGCATCTCTGGTGCTACCTCCTGTTAGGCAAGATAAACCAAACTCTTCCCTCTTTTACATCCTTGCACAGCACCTGGTTGAGAGCTGCCTGCTCTGGAATTTTAAGTTGTAATAAGCACGAGGTATTTCCAGAAAAAGGCAGGTGCGTGCTGTTCCTGTGTCACGAGATGCCCTAGGCAGCTATAGAAAACCTTATATTTCAAGAAGGAAAAATTTTTTAAAGATTAACACAAGGTGATTGCCAAGAGTCTAGCTTTGGGAATGCCACCTACAGAATTTGAGAAGAATCTCAACATGCGTTCAATAGCTTCTCAATCATCCTTTGGTGAGAAGAAAACTGGAAGTCTGTGTAACAGATGCTGCTCACCCTAGGAGGCCAGCTAGACCTGACCGCCCAGGGAACTGTCCAAATGATGGGCCCTCCTGTATTATTCATGTTGCTCCCCTTTTCTGGCAAGCAACTCTGAAAACAAAGCAATTTCTTCAAGAATATAGATTTTCATAAGAGCCCTAGTGATATGGCACAAAACTCCAGGACAGTGTTTGCAGAGGGCAGCTGGAGATGGAAATGAGGCAGTCCACTGTCTTGTGCGGCTGATAAAATGTGCACAACACGTGCTTTCTGCTGGCCGGAAGCTTCCCCTCCATATCCAGCAGGGATTTGAGAGCTGCTGTCCATGAATCACCATGTTCCAAACCAAACGTAACAGCAGGCTTTAACCAACTGTAGACAATCATTACAATTTGGAAATCTGATAAAGGGGAACAAAAAGAAAGACAAATGAATTCTTCATCATCATAAGCCATTCCTGTGCTTCCCGGAGACCTGAATATGAAACACATACTACGTTCAACACTCTGGAGGATGGCGAGTCTGTATCACAGCTTCGCTTGCTACCACGTGTTGTTGATTACTTCATAGCATTTTACCATTTCATTATCTTTTAGGTGATTATTTTTACCGCTGATGTTACTCGGTATTTTTCCCTCGAGGTTTTCATCATTAGGCCTAAGAAATTAAAGATTTAATTTTGGAAAAGGAACTTTGGCAACACTGAACCCACTTCCCCCACATGGCACCAATTAGCTGTACCGAGTCCCAGCTGCAATGGGCAGCGGAGAATGCACATCCGGTCTTCACTGACAGGACATTCACTTCCAGGTTCACTCATCTATGCTGCCTGACTGGCCCCGGAGGCATCTGGGGCTGTGACTCACACACACTCTCCAAGCCTGGTGATGGGAAAAAGAATTAATTTCCTATTTTTTGGAACCTTTGTTTTTTTTTTTTATTACTTCTACAATAAACTACAAATTAGGTCAAGCAGAATAGATTTACAGATTTAATGAAAAGAGTTAAGCAGTAGCAATCAAAGAAACAAACAAAAGTACAACATAACCACTTGGCATGATTGAGTTAGCAAAACAAACCCAAATCCTGACTTCTCTTACTGAAAGCACTTTATTCATATACTGCTAATGGCAGTAAAATATGGAATCATCATTTGGGAAGCAATTTCCCATCATAAGAAAAGCTTATTTATTTATTTATTCATTCATTCATTAAAAAAAATGTGTTATTGTTGTAACCCTTGTTTTAACAATTACAACATACCAGGCACTGTTCTAAGTGCAGAAACTACAAAGAGAATTAAGAAAATGATTGTCAATCAGAAGTAGCAAACAAGGAAAATGAGATAAATTACAAAAAAAAAGGTATATACAAAAGGTTCTGGGGAATTCGGAAAAGCTGTACAGAAAAGGTAAGATTTGGGGCTGGTTTGTGTATTATTCATTCATTAACTTATGCATTCATTTGACAAGTGTTTATTGAGTTCGTTCTGTATGTCAGGATGTCAGAACTGTGGTATGCACCGGAGATATATCAATGAACACAACAGACGAAAATCCCAGCTCTCATGAAAGTTACATACCAGAGATGCAGACAACAAACAAGGTAAACGAGCAACACATACGGGTGGTTGATAAGTGTTAACGAGGAAAAGTAAAGAAGAATGAGGAGAATGGAGAGGGGGTTGACATTTTAGGTAGGGGGGATGGGAAGGGTCTTGTACAGAAGGTCATATTTGATAAAAAGTCTAAGGGAACTGAAAGGTTAAGCTACATGGATCTATCCGGGCAGAACATCATGGGACGAAATGCCTTGGGTATGCAGGCTCGAGCGGGGACCGTGCTTGTGAGGAAGAGCAAGCAAACCTCTGGAGGGAAGTGAATAAGGCAGGGGAAGGAAGATAAGCAGATGGGGAAGCCATGGGCAGCCAGGCTACTTAAGTCATGAAACACTTTGCTTTTCCTTTGCGTGGGATGTCTGGTCATTAGATGGTTTGAGCAGTGGAGTGACAGGTCATGTTTATGTTTTAATCAGTTCACTCTGTTCTGCTGTAGAAAAAAGGTCCAGTAGAAAGAGGGAGACCACTTAAGAGAATCAGCTAAAAGAGAGATGATAATGTTTTTGACGAGAGTAGAAGCAGAGGAGGGCATGAGAAATGGTCATATTCGGTATACATTGGGAAAGCAGTGCTGACCGAATTTGCCAACGGATGGCAGGCAGGCCAGGGGTCCTCTGGACCACCCCCAGCTTCTATGAATTGCTAGGACTCATAGGACTCAGCACACAGTTGTATGTGCAGCTATGATTCATTACAGCAAAAATATACAAAATAAAATCAGCAAAGGGAAAAGGCACATGAAGTGAAGCCTAGAGGAAACCAGGCACAAGCTTCCAAGAGTCCTCTCCCCAGAGAGTCACACAGAATGTGTTTAATTCCTCCAGCACTGGATTGTGATACCGTATGTGAAATGTTGTCTGTCAGGAAACTCATTAAAGACTGAATGCCCAAAATTTTTACTGGGGTCTGGCCACGTAGGCACTCTCTGCCTCACACATACCGAATTTCCAGACTCCCAGAAGTAAGCAGGTGTCCAGTGTGTGTACAAATAGCTTCGGTACTTCCAACCACTCTTATCAGTTAAGGAATGGTGGGAACTCTCCAAAATTTCATATTCCTGACGCCAGCCGAAGGCCAACCATGAAGCAGCCGTTCTAAAGACAGCAGTCTCAGGTTGGCTACATTAACTCTTTTCTGGACAGGTAGTAGAATAAGAGGAGTGCAATCAAAAGCTGTTCAGGAAGAGAAATGGAGAGTATGGGGGTATTCTAGGCAGTGAGAGAACACATATGGCAGAGGTCATGAACAGAAATACTTGATATCTCATCCCTTACTTAGATGTGGACAATAAAATACCCTGGATAAATGATAAAGATTTTAGCAGACATGGTACCTCTCCTTGTGAAGCTTATTTACAATTTACTGGAAAGCCAGACACTAGTAAAATAATCCTTAGATCTGTCATTACTTTACTAACCCAGGAGTGGTCAGCCCAAGCACAGCAAGCAGCGTCGTGAGGAAAAACCCTGAGCAGCAAGTAACATGGCACCTAGTCCACACCTGAGAGAAAGCCAGTGAGCAGGAAAACAGACTTGGAGGGAAGCTGTTCACACTGCCTAAGGCCCTAACTGTGCCAACTGCTGATTAACTATCAGTGTAGTGACATCTCTACCAAGGACCAGCCCCATTTTATTTATTTATCTAATAAATATATAGTGCATTTACTAATGTCAGTTATGTGCTAGGCAGTGGGAACACAGTTCCTGACACTATGCTGTTTGCAGTCCAAGGGAAAAGAGATTGTCACTGGGCCCTCTTGTCCTTCCCTCTCATAGATTTTCCCATATTCTTCATCCCCATTACCTCCAACTAAATCTCTCTCAAACCTGGATTACCAAGGGAACCTCTCAATGATCTTCACATTCTCCTAATTCATCTTATAGTCTAAAATCAAATTAGGTTTCTTAAAATCTGATTCCAAGATGATTTATAATGTTTAAGAATTTTTAATATTTTTCTACTTCTCAGATTATATTCCAAGATCAGAAAATCAGAAACCATCATTTATACACATACATACACACACACACTCACACTAACCCTCCCACAATGAGCATGCTCATTTCCATCACCATACCTTAAAATTACATTCTTCCCACCAGAAAAACCGCTCTCAAATCCATTCACATGGTCCTGCTTCTTTTGTGGGACACCTCTGGTGCTCTCTCCGCCACAAGTCATTAACTGTCTGTCTGATATACTCAAACTGTCCTCCTTTCTATAGCTCATAATATCTGCAGAACACAAGAACATCTTTTCCTGTGCTCTCTCTTTGGTGATGTGGATAAACTTCAATTGTCCAACCAAACCACGAATTATCTCAGAATGGGGGATATTGTGTTTTTTTAATTCTAACTACAGTGTCTAGAATAATGCTCGGCCGTAGTACACCATTGAGTCACATTTATTGACTTGATTCATTGACTTTACTATCCAAAGTCTAGCCTAGATCCTTGTCTTATCCATATGCATAAATCATCTATTGCTGTGTAACAAATTACCCTCAAAACTACTGGCTTAAAGTAACAAAAACATTTATTATCTTTCATAGCTTTTATGAGTCAGGAATTTGGAAGCAGTTTATGTAGGTGGTTGTGGTTTAGGCTCTCTCATGAGGACGCAATCGAGATGTCAGCTGGGTTGTCCTCTGAAGACCTGACTGAGTCTGGAGAACCTGCTTCCAGTGGGAGTCATTCATTTGGCTGGCAAGTTGGAGCTGAATGATGGCAGGAGATCCTGCTTCCTCCTCTCCTTATAGGCTTTACATTGGGGCTGCCTGTGTGTTCTTATTACATGGCATCTAACTTCCTCCAGAGCAAGCAATGCAGAGGGTATGAGACAGAAGCTTCTATAGGTTTGTGACAGTGTCACTTCTATAATATCCTGCTTGATCTATCCTGCACAGATTAAAATATTCAATATGGGAAAAGATGACATAAATATGTGAGTATCAGGAGGTAAGAGTTACTGAGGCCATCTTAGAAGCTGGCTACCACACTATATCTGATTAAATTTTACTACCTAAGTTTTATTGTCTGTGCAAAAGTGCATTACTTTAAGCAAATCCAACATGAAACAACTGAAAATATTTTTTTAAATGAATATTAGAAGCTTTTACATAAGGACTTATTGCTCTTCAAAAGAATGCCTTTACATTGCAAGTTCAGTGGATTTTGAGGATAGCCTCTATGTATTAAGTAGAAATTGTAAGTATCTTTGTTTTCCATCTCTTAGTCTAAAGCCTTAATTTCCTAACTAATAAGGTTACTTGAATCCCTTAGCATTACACAGTTATTTCTACTTTCTCTGTTCCTCCACTGATCCTCACATATATCCACTCATCTCCTGCACCATTTCACCTCAGTCCTGACTTTCCAACCCTGAAGAACAGCCATTCTTATGTGTAGGGCAAAGCAAGGAGCCTGTATGGAGTTAACAAAACTTAAGATCTCATTCCCCCATCGAAATATCTTCTCCACCTGCTCACTAATGCCTAACATTCTGCAAGTAACAGATTCCTTTTTTTCCTTTGACATGTGGTTTCTTGTCTCCAGTTAAAAATATCAATATTCTCAGCAAAAGGAATATATTACAATTTTAACAGCTGTCTGCTCAGTAGTATGAGTTTTTCTGCATTTCTCCCGAAAACACATTTTCAAAGGGGGGAAGAAGAAAAAGAATACTTGGGGTAAGCAATCCCCCAAAAGGAAAAGTCAGGGTAGAGAAAGAGGAACTTCAGAGAATGGAAGGATACACTTAGAATTTTGTCCAGGGCCGGGCGCCTGGGTGGCTCAGTTGGTTGAGCGACTGCCTTCGGCTCGGGTCATGATCCTGGAGTCCTGGGATCAAGTCCCACATCGGGCTCCCTGCTGAGCAGGGAGTCTGCTTCTCCCTCTGACCCTCCCCCCTCTCATGCTCTCTCTCTCATTCTCTCTCTCAAATAAATAAATAAATAAAAAATCTTTAAAAAGAATTTTGTCCAGGGCCAACTCTTTTATGAGACTTTACCAAAGGGAAAAAGTCAAAGGCCTCTAACTGCATCTTGGTACCAACGAAGTTCACTATATTAAACCGTATTTCCTTAGTGCACCAACTGTCAGAGACCATCAAAATGAGGCAATGAGGACAATCTCTTTAAACGAGAGAGAGAGAGAGAGAGAGAGAGAGAGAAGTGACTGGTGAACATAAGCCACAAAGACGACAGTGAAGAAGTGGGAATGCATTACTTGCAGAGTGGCTGTCTTGTTAAATCTTGAGTGAAAGCTTGTTTATTTTAATGATGACTTTGGTCTGTAAGCCTTTAGCCCGGTTATTTATTCATAACCTTGCAGGGGTCTTGGATTCCTCATTTGCAAGTATAAAAATGAGAAGCAATTTGCACATGCCAGGTGTCTGGACAAATGCTCTCTATTATCTGCATAAACCAGATGCTCAATGATTTGAACCAAGTTGAACAGAACGCATACTGTTCATTCGCAAGCTGGCATCACACTTCTAGAGAGACCCTGGGTTTTGCAAAGACTGTTCTGTAGCTTTTATCAATTACAGGAAAACCATTGTCAAAAAAAATGATTTTTCTTGATGATGTGCTGCTGACTGAAATGGTTGGGCTGTCCAGTAGAATTGAATGGCCTCAGATTTTTCTTATGATGCCTAATCTATGCCCCCAGGAACACAGACAGAATACAGACACTAAAGCCAGGTTTACCCACTGCATCAAAGCAGGCCTTTTCAATTTTATTTGAACTAATTGCCAGGAAAAAAAGAACTAGCACTTATTAATACACCTGCTGTAGACCAAGCATCCTGCTAGGAGATTAAGACACATTATTTCATCTCCACAATGGATTGGATCATAAAATAGCCAGCCAATCTGATTTGATTGTGAGATTCAGCTTTTTCTATTAACCAAATGAGACTGTGCATTGCTCATGCTTTTATTTAGCAGAATTGGCTGTTCTGACACTGAAATTGAACCCAAAATTCCGTCCCCCATGACTAATGTGCTCACAGCCTTCCCTTTTTTTTGTAGCACATTCATACTCTCATGTTCATTCCACAGAAGAGAGACTAACGAGCCTAGACCTCCATGCAAGGCAAGGGACGCTGAAGATCTGTGGACTGGCTTGAAGCAGAGCAAGCCTGGAAGAGAAGGATCAGAAGCTGTGTTCATCCCCAGGTAGGAGCAGTCCTACTGACAGCACACAAGCACCCACCTCCAGCACGGAGAGGAGAGTCCACCATCAGGCAGAGCCAGAGGAGACAAACAATTTTCAGAACTGGAGAGGTGTGCTCAGATGAGTCTCAGGATGTCCAAACAGGCCAAGAAGACACAAGAGAAACTTGACAAAAGTATTCAGACTAGACCCGAGCACACAGAGGTCTGGCCCAGACTGGAGGAGGTGTGTGGAGAGGTCCAAGTCAGAAATCCTCTGGGCTGGAGGAGAAGGGTCAAAGCATAAACCGGGAAAGCAGAAAGAACCAGAACCTGAAAGACACAAGTGATGTCACAGAACAGCCCCCATCACTCAGATAACACTAATGAGCTTGTGTGCCTGTTCAAACAGATCCACAACTTAGGCTCCATGATGGATGACATGGCCCCTCATCACCTCAGAACTTTAAAATGGAGCTTAGAAATGGTATTTTCCAAGGTATGTACCAGATAGAAGAAACACTAAGAAGGATGTTTCCTTTTTTAAAGATTTTATTTATTTATTTGAGAGAGAGAGAGAGAGAGAGCATGAGTTGGGGGGAGGGACCAAGGCGGACAGGAAGCAGACTCCCCACTGAGCAGGGAGCCCTAGTGGGGCTTGGTCCCAGGACCCTGGGATCCAGACCTGAGCTAAAGGCAGATGCTTAACCAACTGAGCTGCCCAAGCACGCCAAGAGGGAGATTTCTTAATGGTAAACACCATCTATCACAGAGCTCTCCAGTGGATGAACAGTGGCGTGTTCCAAGTACATTCTTGGTATGCTGACAGACTGATGCTCTCCCTGGGCACATCTCATCAACAGCTGCTTAACTTGTGTCATAATAGAATTTTACATCAGTGCTAGAACATACACCACTCCAAATCAGGGCTTCTCAAACTTTGATGTGAACAGAAATCACTTGGGACTCTTGGTAAAATCCAGATTCTGATTCATTAGGTTTGGGTGGACCTGAGAATCTGCTGATGTCACTAATCCTGGCACCATACTTTAAGTAGAAAGGCCCTAGATAAAGGATAGGGGCTTTGTTTTTGTTTTCTAGCAACACCTGATACACATAAAAATTCAATAACAAGCCACACAAAACTGGCATCTGAAAGAACACAGATTCTTGTTTCCTTGGTGGATGATTATTTGGATATTTATATATCTGGATAATTGTTTCTATCAAACAATACTTTTATTTAAGGATTTATCCATAATGCAAGTAAATAAAAAATTTTTTTGTGTTTGATTAAGTCAGGGGGAAT
This sequence comes from Neomonachus schauinslandi, assembly GCF_002201575.2. Taxonomy (NCBI): domain Eukaryota; kingdom Metazoa; phylum Chordata; class Mammalia; order Carnivora; family Phocidae; genus Neomonachus; species Neomonachus schauinslandi. The sequence goes on along the minus strand of NC_058409.1, from coordinate 40,475,604 downwards.
ATCAGGACCAAAGCTGAGTTTCCTCACTTCCAGCCAACCACTGCTTCCAAGATAATCACAAGACAATCATAGCATTAAGAAGGATCTTATGCACATCATTGTCTTTATGAAAACTCCCCGAAATTTTAATGATCTTCCCATTTGTTAGTTTATATGTTTCTGTAGTCCAGAATTTCAAGGGTTATTAGAATGTTGTTTTGTTTGTATGATTGTTCTTAAATGCAAGTCACAAAGTTGACTGAATTTCTCCTGATTAATGAGAAAGAGAAATTCTTTCAATGCAGTTACAAGGCCAATAACCAGTTTCAATGAACAACCAGAGCATTTGTTAAAATATTTTGGTGGAATTACAGGGGCATCTAAAAGAATATGTAGGAATGATTTCTAGTATGACAGAAAAAGCATTGGATAAGTCAAGTGACTGTCTGAGCTGGCCACTCATTACCTGTGAAGCCTTGGAAAAGCTATTGATCCTCAGGTATACATCAAATAAATTGGTAGCAGAGTATTTAATAGGTCTGTGGTTCTTAGCCAGAGTGAAGGGCCAGGGACACTTGAACTCTATATAAAAAGACACAACCAGGGTCCTAACCTGTGGAAGTTTCTGAATCAGGAGGTCTGGGCGTCTTTAACATTCTTATTGACAAAGCTTCTTTGATGTGCACCCTTGTTTGAGCATACCAAGCTTAGGAGAATTCAAGACTAGCAGACAACTCAGGTATTTCTAAACCACACTCATTTCTTTTTTCCGCCTGAATAATCCAGAGAGCCTTCAAATGAAAAGGAAAGCACCTAGCATAAAGAATAATAAAAACTAAAGAAGACGCTATATTCTCCATTAAAAAAAATCAGCTAGGATATTGCCCAATAAGTTGATGGCTCATAAACTATTTACAGAATGCACATCCCAAGGTATGTAACACATGGCATGAACTATCTCTGCACAGTCCCATCCACTGAGCTACAGAGCAAAGATCCTACTCTTGTTCACTACATGCTAAGAAAGAGCACACGGAGATACAATGGAAAGCCCAGACGACTGTGTCTGTCACCCATTGTGATATCCACTCAGACCATCATAAATCACATCAAAGCAATCAATAATCATTCTGCCTTTATATACAACCACTATCATCAAAAGCAAAGGCAATAATTCAAACCCAAGCATAGTGGTTTGAATCACTATGAATTAAATCCTTCATGAAAGCACACACATTTCTACTTCCAACTTAGATATTAAGGCAGTTAGTCATAGCCTTCCATCTCCTATGCTGCTCTGTATTCCAGGAATTGAAGGAGAAGAAACAGTACTTAGCACCTCTTTTAAGCTATTGTTAATACCATTGGGAGAGGAAGCTATAAAATTTTGAGCAAAATTAAAAGGATCCATTCCCATCTACAAAGAATAAGCCAGTGATTTTCCTCAGGCTGATACATTAAAGTATTGCATTTAGGATGAGTACTCTACTTTTATAAATTCTCTGTAATTACATTTAATTATCACAGAAAAGTAAAAAGGAGAAAATAATCTAGACAAATGGCAGGGACTCTGAGCTTTGAATTCACATATTATTGTCCCCAAACTCACCGAACAGTCATTGTCTTTAGGCTACTGGAACACTAACCCATGAAGAAAACATTTGGGAATCTAACTAATCTTAAAATATTTGGGGTGGGGGGAAGAAGTCATCCATACAAGATTGACTAGATCTGGCATGTGGAGCCTTTTTATCTAATGGATTTATAATTGATAACCAAGATTAGAAAAATGAGTTTCTGGTTGCCATGACAATTCAGACAGCATTCTACAACCCACTCTAACAGCAACACTTAAATAATGAACATAAAGACAGATAATGGAGCCCATGCAGAATTGGGAGTCAAAAGCTAAGAAGTTAAAGTCTAGATATTGCAGAGGTGATGGAACCCTTAACAGACTGCACAGGAAGTGACCACTGAGTAATGGGGAAATTTTCTTGAAGTAGAGCTCAATCTGCTCAATCCAGGATGGTTCATGAATGCCCACACCCTAACCCCATGCTAGAAGAGACTAACTTGTCATTCCTATGTCAGCAGGCAATTACAGCTGACAATTTTGTAGCTCACTTATCAGAGGAGAGAGAACATTTTTACACCCCACTCACTATGTAAATGAATGGTAGCCAAAATGAACACGTTTAAACTATTAAAAGAAAAGCTAACAAAAATGTTCTATTTTAAACTGTGTATTATGAGAAATGACTATAGTACCTCTTAAAGTAATGAAGGTACAGGCCTACCCAACAGGAATACACAATACACAGGTAAAGAAGAAATATAAAGTTCACTTCATTGAGATAAAAAATATATATACTGTAAAATATATCATTAATTTTATCTGAAAGGAAAAAATGTTGCCAACATTATTAATTTAAGATTCATCTTAATTGCAGAGATATTAATTAGAATATGAGAAAACTGCATATTAACAGTGATGAAATATGGTATATATTTACATGTATTCATATGTAATTGTTCCTGTAGTATGGTTCATTCACTCATTCAGTCAGTGAATATTTTTAGTACCTCCCAGTGTGCCAGCTACCTGTCCAAAGTACCAGTTTTACATAATCAGTCAAAAGTACTGTTGTGTTGGGGCGCCTGGGTGGCTCAGTCGTTAAGCGTCTGCCTTCAGCTCAGGTCATGATCCCAGGGTCCTGGGATCGAGCCCCGCATCGGGCTCCCTGCTCAGCGGAGAGCCTGCTTCTCCCTCTCCCCCCCCCTCTGCTTGTGTTCCCTCTCTCACTGTGACTCTCTCTGTCAATAAATAAAATCTTTAAGAAAAAAAAAAAAAGTACTGTTGTGTTTTTGGACCCCAACAGAAGACTCTCATTGAGTGGACCCACTGACAACTATGAACACAATTCTGGGGTTCAAAATGAACATATTATGCAAGTAACTCAATAAGGCCTGTTCCCGGCTGGTGTGTCATGATACATTTGCATGCAATAAGAATGATATTTTTCAAAGTTACAACTGTTAGTGTCAAAGCCTAAGGATTACATATATCTATTTATCTCCAACTTAACAACTTCCCATGTTATCAACAAAGAGTTTACTTACAAATTAATGTATTTCCTATAAAATAATATGAACAAATTTTGGATGGGCCCCAGGCCAGGCCATAAATGCTGCTTGATTCACAACTAGCTGCATTATTATCTTCTACTTTCATTTCAGACCATGATAGACCTTCCCAACACTGAACAGCTTCTCCTCCTTCACATCTCAGAGCTTCTGTATTCCCCTCATATCCCCATCCTGGTGGTGAGGGCAAAGGCAAAAATGCCTCACAGCTGCTCATGAACACTGTGGAGAAGCTGAGGGTCTACCAGAGTAATAGCAGTGTTTCTGGTACAGATAAATCTGGTGGTATTTTAAGCAGATGTAGGGACACATCAAAGGAGCAGCCATTGCCAAGTTCAGGATGTCCCTAAACTGCGTGTTTATATTTTCAGTGAGAGATAATTCAGATTAAATAGGACAGTGAGCTTGATTCTGTGCTCAGCCCCATTCCAGGGGTAAAGAAATGCAGAAAGGTGGAGTCAATGTCATTCTTGCTTGACCTTACGAAATGAATATGTACTCTTTTACTAAAAGCCAGAAATATGGAATCAGGTAACTGAGAAGCTGAGATAATTTCTACTAGTAGGACTTCAGGCAAGTTTCTAAACCTTTCTGAGTCTCAGTGTTCTGACCTCTAATTATGAGGCCCAAAGGTTTGCGAGGTAGAGATGTCAGTTACGATCATCACATAAAAATAAAAATGTTATTCTTTATTTTCAGAAAAAACCTTTCACAACATAGTAAAGTGTTGCTGATATCATCTAAATGGTGGGCATATAGATGCTCCCCTAGACATATGCTTAAACTTTTTCATAATAAGATGTTGAAAAAGAAAGGAAATATGGTTTAAAAAGCTATGATCCTCTGAATGAGCAAGATCTCTGCCTCAGAGTCTCTCCTATCAAGAACTATAAAAGGTCTGAGATTATATCCTCCTTTCAAGCTAGCAAGTTAACCTGACACTGTCATGGATGCTGTAAAAGTCACAGGACTCCTGGTTCAGAGACAGAAGACTTTATCACTCATAGAATATCAGCAGGTAGACAAGCTCCCCAAGTCTCACTTACCACACAGGGACACAAAGTGGGCCAGTAGGTTGTGTGACAGAAGAGGAAGCCCAGGTGTGAGAAAACCCGAATCTTTTATAATGGGCAATAAACCTGCCTAACTTGTGCCCCAGAGGGAGATAGAGTCTTCATTTTAATGGAATACGTTGGTCTAGAGGGAGATACCATCTCCATTTTCCAAGGCCAGTGGTTCTATATCACCTTTGAAAAGATAGTCTGAAACAAAAGCAGTCAGAGACTCTTCTTGCAAGACATACAGGAACAAATTATCTCCATACACTTAGTATGTAGGAAATAAAAATTGAAAAAAATCTACTACGTGGTATAATACAACAGTTCCCATCTAAGTAGCAGTTAATGCAGACATTGTGTGAGGTATATCACACTGGTTGTAACAGTTAACTGGCAAAACAAAATTCCTAAGAAGCAGATACTTTTCCTATCCTCATTTCACACACACACACACACACGAGTGAAGCCATAATTCAAGTAAGTCATAAAGGCAGAAGCCATAATGTTACTAAATAATGAAATAATGGAACTAGAATTTGAACACAGAAACCCTCTGCTTTTAATTACCATGCTTTACTACCATTTTTAAATTATATGCAATATACTTCTATCCCTGCCTATTACCTTATTATCTTGTAATTAATTGTCCATGTGTCTGTCTTCCCCACTAAACTATAATCTTGGCAATCAGGGACATTTTGGTTGTTTTATTTTCAAAACCTAAAAGTACCTGGCTAGTACACACTAGATATTAAAACAGTACTGGTAGAAAGAATTTTTTTTAATTAACCTTCAGTCAATTAGTCTCAGAATAAGAAGCTAGTTCTTATGCTTTTTGGTGCTCTATTCTGAAGAGAACATCTAATTTCAGATGAATATTCATGATATGCTACAAAATAAGCTAAACACTTTTATTCTCATTTTTAAGATAAACTGCAGATTGAGGCATTTATGACATTATTTAAAATGATTTTCCCCGAGAAATTTTTTTTTTACATCTGACTTATTCTGGAAACATCTTAAGCTGAATTTCTAAGGAATTTAATGTGTGAATTTTTGAGAGGTTTAACAGTGACTCAGAACAGAACAGTGGGATATGGCCCTTGGAGGTCATCTAGTCCACTGCTTAAAAGAGAAATGAACAGAGGAGTCATTTGTCTAAAGAAAATACTCCAAGAAACCCCAATATTTAAGGAGATCAAAAGTGGAGATTCTAGCTAAAATGGAATTAGAAATATGGAGCCCCACATAAGTATCTTCTCTGCTCCCCACTGAGTGGTCTTTGAGGGGTGTTAGGGACATTTTTGAGGGATACAAGTTGAAATCAGTTGATCTGGTCCATTCTTCTCCTTTTTGAGTTGAACTACTGAAGACCTAGAGCAGCTCATCCAAGATGTCTCCCGAATCAGTTAGTGGCTGAACTTACCTAAGAGTTCTTACCTAAGAATTTGAAATTTCTCAGTCTAGTGTTCATTCCACTCCACTGCCCCTTAATTATTCCAAAAATATAATAATGTGACAGTTGCAGTTTTTCCCTCAATGACATTATAAATGAAGATAACTAAAGCCAAAGTTATAAATCCTGCCATGAAAGCACCATGCTGGAAATTGTGTGCGCTAACTCAACTTTCAGAAGTAATATGTCAAGAAGGCTGCATTCAATCTTCTTTCTCCACTGATGTAAAGGCCACAATGTCTACAGTTCAGCTCCTCTTGGAGTGGGGTATGACCTTTTTCAGTGCAGGAAGTGGGCTGGCCCACCTTTTTCTCCCCCAAGGTGACTGGAAATTTGGTGCCTTCATAGCAAAACTGTGAGATTTGCTATAATAATGCTTTAGGATGTTAACTCTTGGCAGGGACATTCCTAACTAATGCCACAACTTCAAAGTAAAGATTTTCATCAAAAATTATCTAAGCAATAAAACAGTGTCTGCCAGCAACTTGTTCCCCAACCTCTTTCCTCTAAAGGGCTCATAGAAGCCTACAACTGCATTAGTGTGTCTGAAGGGGTAAAACCCTTGATCTGTCATCAGTCCCACAGGTGATGTGCTGATGGTCAGCTTTCATTGAAATTTCCAGTCCACCCAACTGCCCTCTTTTCTCCCAAAACCATGATAATGCTGCAAGAGTTCTTAAAACATTAGTACCATTTTTTGGTGGTAATACCTTACAAGGGACCGTGATGCACTGAGGTGTTGTTGAGAACTGCCTTTCTGGGGACTGATTTCTAAATCCCTCAAGGCTACAGATCCTGAAACCGATGCAGTGATCCAGCAAGTTCCAAAAAAAAAAAAAAGTTCCTAAAGATAGACATATATAAGAACAATACTCTCACTCCAACGGAGTGAGTACTCAGTGCCACCCAAACACACCCTGTACATTATTTACTTTGCATGGGATTTCCTTCGATAAATAAGAGTAGTATTACGTACCATGTGAGTGAAGAAGAGTAAGTGATATTTCAACAGTGCCTAGAATAATGGCCACACTTGGGAATAAATATGAATTGCCTTGAATTCAACCAATTTGAATACATCCCATTAATATGACCACAACATAGGCAAAGCAAATTACTTGGCCTCTACCTATATTCACAGAGCTGTTGCCCTTTGGAGCCTTTTCACCCACTGATCTATTCAATTAATTGACAGATTTTCTTAAGCTTCTATTATATGTCAGATGCTTTGTAGCCACAAGGATATTTTGGGGAACAAGTCAAACACGAAACTCTTTCCAGAGCCCAGTGGGGAAGAAAGTCAAGAAAACACGCAAACATATTATGAGACATGCTGAGAAAAGAGAACCGAAGATTCCTGAGGAAGCACAAAGAAGGGATGCCTGCCTTAGACACAGGAAGTCAGGGAAGGCGTCACAGAGAAAGTAGTTCCTAAGTCGAGACCAGAATAACCTGATAATCTGGCCTTTGTGCACGTTTCTCCAACTGCCACAACTGTCTTCCCTTCACTCTTCATTTAGCCAGTTGCTAGCACTGGTTATGTCTCAGTTTCAATGTCACATCTTCAGGGATACTTACTCTCCCCTAGACCAGCTTCCTGTACTTCTGCTTTCAGAATACTAATGACTTTCTTCATGATCACTTCTTGTGTCTCTCTGCAACCAGCCTGAAGGGCCAAAGGTAAGGACTATGTCAGTTCTATTGTAATTGTTTCAGGTTTGGAATTGGTTAAGTAAAGCAATGGAAGGGCAATGGGAGAAGAGAATTAAAAATATTGGCAAGGAAGTGGTTGAGCTGATGGAGTATGAACCTGGGCACTCATACTTCTGCTACCACTACCAGACAGAAATTATTGAGCACTTGTTGTGAGCCAGACAGCATTCCAGTAAAGAGGGAACTTATGAAGAGGGTGAAAAAGGGGATCAGGAGGCTCTAGGTATCAGTGATGCTGAAGAACACATGTGGGCAAGGTAAATGAATAAGAGATCCAGAAGGACATCCTTGATGTGTGGAATTTAAAAATGACATGTAAAGGTAAAGAGGTAAAAACATAAAGTCCTAACAAGGCCCCAGGATGGTTATTGTGTGGGATGGCTCCTTTGGAGAGGAGGTGAAGGTGGTAGTGATGTCAGGATGACACAGAGAAAGTGAATATTAATTGAGTTATCCATGAAGACGCAAATTTGAAGATGAGAAAAACTGCAAATTAAAACAAAAAGGAAGGCATAGGATAGCATAACAAGATGGCTTCAGTTTCAAATTAGCAGGAGTTTTGTACAGAAATAAAGGAACATATGGCCAGAAAGTAATGCTGGAGTACAAGAAGTATACCAAGTCTACTTTAGTGGGCTGAATGGTGGCCCTCAAAAAGATATGTCCATGTCCTAATCCTCAGAATCTGTGAATATTACCTTATTTGGGAAAAAAAAAAAGGTGATTGTAGATGTAATTAAGTTAAGGATCTTGAGATGTGGAGATGATCTGGATTACATAAATAATGAGAAAAAATAAAAATAATCTGGCAGAAAAACAGGCAAAACTCACGGACAGTAGAGAAAAGAGGGAAGGCCAATATTTATATTAAAAGGCACTCACTTCAATAGATACGAGGTAAATGCAAACTAAAAAAACAAAGAATACTTAATTTTATACCCACTACATGGCAAAACTTAAAAATCTGATATTGTTGAACATCAGTCAAATGTGGACTGTAGGAAATCTTAAGCATTGTTCATGGGAGTGGAAATTGGCTAACTGCTTGGAAAATAAATTTGGCCCTATCTTAAGTTAAACTTTGAATACTCTGTGTCTTAGAATTTCTACTTCTAGAGAAACCCTTACACATGTGTCCCAGGAGATAACAGAAGACTATTTATAATATCACAACTAAACAAAGAAGAGAAAGGATTAGGTACAGTACATTTACACCATAGAATACTATACAGCAGTGAAAGTAAGTAAACTACAACCACACTCATCAGCAGCTTGTTTGTTTGGTTGGTTGGCTGCTTGTTTTGGTCAAAAGCAACCTTCTCAACAGGGCGCATCATGAGCAATCCTTCCAAGAGTGCCATCTACCTCTGGATTCTTAGTACTTTGGATTATCCTAATCCTACTCTACTGTTTCTTTATCAGACCTCACCTTCTAAGATATATTTATTTATTACATCTATTGTTTATCGTCAGTCTCCTCCCAATAGAGCCTAAGTTCCTTAAGGGTAGAAATTCTTATCTGCTTTGTGTGATGTACGCCAAGCACATGGCAGGAGATCTAGCATACAGTCTGCATTCAATAAAGAAATGTTGATTAAATGAATAAAATGGGTTGATTTTTGAAACACAACAGTTAGGGAAGAAAAAAAGGCAAAGAAGAATACCTAGTATTTATACTCAAAGCTAAATATATTGTTTGAGAATGCAAATATATGGGATAAATCTAAAAAGCAAGGGTACAATTAAAAGAACTTCAGAAGAGTATCAACCTCTGTGCAAAAGGCAGGGGTTGATACCAAGAAGGACACAGGGGGCTTTACTAGTGTTCATAATATTCTATGTGAGGGCATTTGTTTTATGATTATGCTTCATAGAGTATTTATGTATTCTGTTGACTCTATCAAGTTATATATAAATTTTTTCACATATAAAAGGAAAACAACAGAAGTTAGCATTTTAAAAAGTTACATAACATAAGAATAGAATAGGTCAGAGTAAATCACAGGTAGAAAGTCTTAATGCTAATTATTTGTGATATTTTCATTTTAGTTACATAGGACTCTTAGTTATGTGAGTGTATGATTTAAGTCAGGATGGAGAACAGAATGCATTCCACACTGTGGGTCATGGTAAAAATGTTTAAATCCACTTTTCTAGGGAATCCCAGTCCTATCTGCTTAAGTATGTCAGTCCACATAATTAAACAGTTTATGTGAAGAACAGAGAATGTGTCAACTACCAAAGACCAGCTCCATGCTACAGTGCATCCAAGTATTCATATAGGGAAAAACAGCAGTTAAATAAAATCCCCATTGTTTGAACAGCTCAGGCTCTGAAATTCAGGGTCTTAGTACTTCACACAAGATGTTTCTTAGCTTCTTTAGGAAACCTGCCTTTTGCTGATTTGAATTGAATATTGATAGAATCAACTGGGTCAGTCTGTCTAATGGGATGCCTTCCTGATAGGCTCACTAGTTTCTGGCAATGAAAAATTGAGCACTGTTTACTTTCTCCACTGACACTAACATATACAAGCATACAGACACACACAAATTAATAAAAATCATTACAGACAATGTTACCAGCCCAGAACCTGAAAATGGAGAAATATACAAGGATTTCTTAGCTATACTCAGAGGCTAATATGAAGTCATGAAATTTCACTGATAGAAAAATAATGAAACATTAATTTCTTAGTCTTTAGTATGTCCCCTGTATTTGATCAATGAAATCAGATAACAGAGCCTCCATATTTCATCATATCCATCACTCCATTAGTTGAAATATGTATCAACAAAGAAAAAAGCACTGCAATTAAACTGTGAAAGACCACACAAGGTACATTCTGATTTTACAGATTTAAAAATGGACACCAATAAAATACAGTAGAGGAAAGACAAGTATACATTTCCGTTTGTCTCTGATTCTAATCTGTCAGCCACCCAAAATACATTGTTACAAATCTAAAGGAACACCAATGCTGGGCAACAGCCTCAGAGATGATTCTGTTGGGTTTTAAGTTTTCTCTGATAACAACAGCTCATCAAAACTCCTTAATGGAGAGGCGCCTGGGTGGCTCAGTCGTTAAGCATCTGCCTTCGGCTCAGGTCATGATCCCAGGGTCCTGGGATCGAGCCCCGTATCGGGCTCCCTGCTCAGCGGGGAGTCTGCTTCTCCCTCTTCCTCTCCCCCTGCTTATGTTCCCTCTCTCGTTGTGTCTCTCTCTGTCAAATAAATAAATAAAAATCTAAAAAACTCCTTAATGGAGCAAAAATTTAATAAAAGTTTCATTATCACTGCTATTATAATTTAATGAAAAGGGGCTACAAGATGATCAGAGGCATGATTTAGGACTAGGTTCTGTTTCCTTAGGAATAGCTCGAATTCTAGGGCCTTCTAATATACTGTACATCCCTGTTATCACAGTGAACAATCCTGGTAAGTCCTTATTTCAAATACTCCTAATTCATAATATATTTCAAATATTTGTAAATCTAAATGTAAGCTTAATAGATAAGGTTTTCATCAGTTAGTATTTGGGTTGGCCATCGGCCTGTTTCATCAGGAATCACAGTCTCTTGTTTTTATGACGGTGCCAGCCATTGTCTCAGGTGGTTATGTCAAAAACTAAATTTCAATGTATTCACTTGCATTCAGTTTACAAAAGGAATGCCTATTTGCATGAACATAGGGGCGTACATGAAGACTCTGTGGGTTGGTAGTAATTTAGGTCAGTACTTTGCACAGATTTTTCAAATTAATGCATTAATTTGGTATCTTTTAATCATACTACCCAAATCTCAGATGCCTGGGGTTCTTCAAGTAAAAAGTAATCCTACTGACTAAACATATTTTGGTTTAAACTTTCCTGAGAGGAAATAAATACGTGACTCACTTCAAAGATAGAGATTACAATAGAGTGGCCCTTAAGTAAGTAGAGCCTTTTCTTCATGTAATAGTTGAAGAGGTCAAAGCTATTAACATTTTTTTTGTAACTTAAACTGGGCGCATTTGGAAGGGTATCTCAAACTCTTGCCACACAGCTCAAGCAGAAGTTGTAAACTCAAATGCACTAGACTTTAAAATCCTTTCTGATCTGTGATCTTTTACAAACCCCAACTATTGAGGAGTCAGCAAAAGACATACCAGAATGCCTTCCATTCCCCTTCTTTCATTGCCCTGTTCTTGGCCAGACTGAAAGAATAAACGAGACACAAAAACAACAAGGTACTATGGGGCCATACAGAAATACGGACTCTTTTTCAGATTTTTAAATATGAAGCTGGTATAGATACTATCATTTTTTCCTCAATAAAATACAATCTGTTCACGTTAAGGTGCAATGAAGAGCAACAAATACATTAAGCATTAGGAGATCAAATTTCAATAGCTAAAGACAAGTATGTCAAGGAAGAATTAATTTGACTGGGCAGGTTTGATTTTTTTTTTTTTAAAGTCAGACTGACATTGGGCTAAATTCTTGTGAGAGAAATTTATTATAATTTGTTAACATGTCATCAAATAGCCAGCACGAATTGAAATATGGAGTGAATTGGCAATATGTTTTTGTTGGGTCATCTTGCAGTATATAAATTCACTGCATGCTAGGCTAGATGCCACACTGGAAATGTTGGTACTTACCAGGAAAATCTTTTCTTGGGTTGATCTTAAGTGGCAGAGTCAAAAAACAGAATATTTCCTGGACTTGAAATGAATTCTCTTAAGGGCAAATAAAATCAAAATTTAAATATGGTAGTAGAATAAATTGCTCTATTTTTAAGTATACTTTTCTTATTTCATTTTACAGCAAAGGCATATTTTAATGAATATGGTTACTAAATAGTCATGTAATTAAAATTTTATATAAAAGTTAAAAAATTTTTTATCAGTGACACATTATGGTACATTCCTTTAATAGTCTTCCCAAACTATGTTCATAGTGCTTGGGTCATATCTTTTCTCATTCCTTTCATTCATATCCAGACTGGAAAAGGGAAGCATTATATGAAAAATTTCAACTTACTTTCATAAATAACTATCAATAATTAACTTAAAAATCCTTATAGTTCTGCATTAAACCCATTAAAAAACTATTGTGTATAGCTCTAATAAATGCTGATGATCTCGGTGAAGAAGTCAACTGAATAAATTAGTGTCACAGATGTTTCATTATTAATGGTTAAGTTTCCATCCCATTTATAATATCCATAAAGCACAGTATGGCATTGCATAAATTGTCAGTAAGGGACTATTATTTGTTATGAGTATAAATATATACTAGCTCACCTAAAATTGACTTAATAAATACATGCTAGATTATTTATCTTCAAAGTATTTCTCTACCTGAACAAATTAAATCTCAAATGCCCTTATTTAAAGATACTTAAAACTAGCCAGAGGTCAGTCTTCAAATATTACTCTATCTTAGCCACTTTAAATATTTTACTTGAATAATGCACTCATTCTGTATGTAAGCCAGTGCTCATTATAGAATTCTACTCATTTTAACTTTAAATCTTTAGAAAAATATAAGAAAGAAGAAATAAAAGTAAAGCAAATGAAGTGTTAAAAAATAGGTTTTATATGAGTGCAAGAGCACTTGTATTTTAATCTTCCTATTTTTTTTTCAGGCGATGACCTCTGTTACTACGGAGACATAGTAACATAACTAACAAAAAAGAGAAGGAGAAGAAGTAGGGAGAAAGATAGAGCTCCTCTGTAGGTGCCCAAGGCAGTAGGGAAGGAAGATAGTAGAGTATCAGATTTCCCTGGAGAACTTTGTAAAATTACAGAGATCAGCACACATACCCAACCCCCAGAACATTCTGGCCCTGATTGTTCTATCTTTAGCAATGACAACTTAGCTGCTAGTGAGGGAGGAAGCAGAGGTACTGGAAGGAAATTCAGATTAATGGTCACCATATTACTCATGATGATACAAGATAACCTATTGCAAAGTAATTAAACAATGTATTTCATTACGATCATATTTTGTTATTTCTCTAACATGTAAATATTTTATTTTACATATTGACAAGGTTAGATTTGGAGACCTATATAGTTTCTTGATAGAGTCTTATAAAGTTTGAAGAATCTGCATAAAATCAAAATAAAAGGACACAGCAGGCCATCAATGAATATTCTTGATTTTACGATTTACTTGGAATAAGATCAAATCACACCAGTCAAGTATCAGGCATGTCTATTGTGAAAATTATCACCTTATCCAAAAGAAGAGTATTTGGTCAGTTACAGTAAATAGTGGTAATGACCTCAGTAACCCACACCTGATTGCAAGCCAAAGGTGAGGACATTTCCCTCCCAAGCCACTCTGATCCAACCTTTTAATTATGGCAATAGTGTTATTTATAACATGTCACCACCAAATGGCCTTGGGGCTTGGGCATGCATGGTTAATAACAATCCTAAAAAAGGACAATGGGCAGTAGAAATGTCATCCAGTAAGATAAAATTCCCAAGCAGGTACTCTTGACAAAAGTGCAATGCAGAGAGTAAAATGGTTATTTACAAATTGAAATCTGTAAATGTTGGTGTCTTCAACTGGTGATATGTTCAATACAAAACAAAGAGCAGGCATACAATTTTAAGTTTCATAAAAGCCTTCACAGCAATGACTATAAAATGACAGAATTTTTCAAAATAAAGAGATACTTTTAGCTGCATATTTACATGGCCCAGGATCATGCTAGCAGGAGTTTTTTTTTTAAAAAATGGGCCAACATCAGTGGGTGTTGTAAATTTCAAAGACTGGAGCACATAAAAAGGATAGGCACAGTGCAATGATGATGATAATGATGATAATGAACACAGCTAACACTTACTGAATCCAACTATATCCAGACACTTTAAATGCTTTGCATACATTATCTCAATTAATTCTTTTAACCACATAATGAGATATATACTATTATTACCCCTGTGTTATTGGTGATAATACCTAGGCCTATGACATTATGTAGTCTGCCTATAGTTAGTTTCAATGAAACCTGGACTCAAAAGCAGATGTTTCCTTGCTTAACCATCACAAATTGTTGCACAAAAGATATAAGTAGTTATCTTCCCTCAGTGGTCATCATGGAATAGTGAACAGGTTCACACTCTTAAGTGTTAATTTAGAATATGGCAATTTCCCTTTATCAACCAAGAGTATGTACTAAGTCCCACAGAACGCTGAACACTGGGTTAGGCAGGAGAAAATGACAATGGGAATAGAAAATGGGTTTGCTGCTCTTCAAGTGCTCAATATACAGTCAGAGAAAGGATAAAGGACCAGCCTAAGTACATGCACATCATTACAAATGAGAGAAAAATGATGATAAAAATACTAAGACACTAAGCAGAATAAAGAAAGAAGATACCAGCATCATCAAGGGGACTAAAATCAAAGGCCTATAAGGCTCTTCTTTGTAGGATAGCTTTTACCTCCTAGTAATTCTTGCTTTAATTCTTTCAAAATTTCTACTTCTGCATGAAGCCCTGGTACTTATCCCTAAATACAAGACCTTTCCATTGTGAGGTCACAAAAACATTCTGATGAGATAAAGAAAGAATGAGAGTCATTTTTATTAAGATAACTATCTATCCCCTTCATCCTCTACTCATCTTTTGTTTAGGACATTACTACTCATTTTGGTACTTATCATTCCAGTATTGTAGAACAGTCAACAACATTATGCAACCGAAGCTCTGCCCTCAATTTCGCCATTGGATATGGACTTGGATATGAGTTTGTCCAGGTTGTTTTGTCAGATCTATTGCTAGGGTAGGGATCTATTTCTCCCATCTCACTCCCCAATTCCCATTTGAAGGATCAGTAAAATCCTCAAGCTAGTCATTCACTTATCCAGCTGAATATGGAATGATCCTCATAATGCCAATAATACTTTTTACTGACTGATTTCTGCTGAAACTGGTTTGCTTCATGCTGATCAGGCTAAAAATTGTCAGAACAATGACTGAAAAACTCTATATGCATTTTATAATTAAGGCCACTCCAAGGTTCAGAAACTCGTTATTGAGTTGATAGTGACTAATGTCAAAAGTTTTGCAAAAAAAAATGTGGGCTTTATATCTAGGAAGACTGATTAGAACTGTGATTTCCAGGATTCCTCTGTCTTTTCAGAAAAAAAGAAGAAAGCATTACCACACATCTACCTCAAAGAAAAAGAAATCAATGCCGCTCTTTGATAAAAATTCGTATTATTTATTATGCAATAGTTAAGATTAGGGTGTATCTACAGATATGGCCATTTAAGAAAACACCCTAAGCGACTGGTTTAAACTTTATGGTGAAATACTCATAATACTTTGTTTTTTGCAAATTTGGCAAGGTCAAGGAGTTTATGGAAGTGCTGTAACACCAATGTGATTTACTTAACAAAGATGAAACCTGTCATTATCTAGGGATGTGCTGTGCTGTGGGTGTAGAGAGGGAAGAACAGAGCTGCCTTCTCCTGGCAAGCAGAGTCAGCAGTAGTGTGTCTGTTTGTTGGACATTTTCATCGTGGACTTGGCAAGGCTCAGCCAAGTGACAAATGTAGGACTTGGGCTGGATCCTGGCCCAAATTTGGGGGCTCTTTTGAAGCAGCTTCCCCTTCCTGCTTTCAAGCAATCTCACAGACTTGACCATCATCATTGAGCTGACCCTTATTTGTTGATGCTCAGCCCAGGGTTGAAATCATGTTCCTGGCCTCCAAGAGGCCCTCTAAAAATGCCGAAGTTCTGGCACAGTACAGGAAAAGAGGCAACTCTGTATGAAATCTCTGTATTCTTTGGAGACAGACTATAAAGGACAAGGTTTGAGGAAAAGGAAGAAGAAAAAGAAAAAGAAAAAGAAAAACAGAGGGAAAAGGTATCATTGCAAATAACAATATTGAAAGCTAGGTGTGATGACCTCAAATTCTTCACTCTTTTCCCATCGAGATGGAATCCATTTTGCCTCTTCTGGAACATGGGCTGGATTGTGACAAACTTGACCTCCATGCAAAGAGATCCAATCTAGTCATGGAGAGAGGCCACGTGGGGAAAAAGGCCCTAGCCATCCACATGTCCCTGGCATTGATCAGACATGTGAGTGGGCCATTTAGACATACCAGGCTTAGTTGCTATCTTACTGCAGCTACATGAGAGACTCCAAACAAGAATAGCAGAAAAATATGGTGGTGGTTGTTTTAAGCCACTAAGTTTGGGGATGGTTTTTTACAGAGCAACAGACAACTGAAATAGGTAAGAAGCCTCTCTGAAAAACATTTCTTTCTTCCCTTGTATGTACATCCTGCTGAAATCATTACAATGAGTTGATTCAAGAAAACTGAAGACACATAAATGACATAAAATGACAAGACCAAAGACAAGTAAGTCATGGGTCCAATATTTCCCTAGAATTGAAGGACCTGAATGTCTCACCAGTATCCCCTTTTATGGTTGATTATTATTTTCCTTACACTGTATTTTGTTAATTAATCTTGACTTGAGTTTGCAAAAGAAAAATTTTAGGTTAAAGTTTTTAATAAGAAAAACAGTTTAATAATAGTTTTTAATCCATTGGACTATTAGGGAACAAAACAGCTTTAAATTGGAAAAAAAAATTTTTTTGGCTAGGTCTCAAGAGCTACACTTGCCCAAACCAACATAACCTTTTCTTTGAAAATACACTCTATTATTGCCTTTGCATACTGTGAAAGGTAAATTGCTTTCAGATTTTCACTAGAGAGGAAAAATACCATGTATATATGCAATTTTCTTCTTGAGTGACCCTGAGTAAGATCATGTACTGAGAAGTTGGGCTAAGAAATTTCTTTGGTATGTGATCATACTCAAGAATGCTCTTTGTTCCTTTGCTTCCTATAGACCTGGGCCTTGTACATTTCTCTGCTTCAGGCTTTAAGAGCTCCTAAATAATCTCTATGTGTCTATAATTTCTTTGATACAGATCTGAATCTGTGGCCCCTGTTTATTATATATTTTAATTCATGTGTCATTTCTTTTTAAACTCAACATTCTCTTTCTGTAATTCACAAAACTTGAAAATACACATCAGAATAAAAGAACACTCAAGTGAAATCTAAAAAGGTCTCTAATATTTACATTAGTATATATTCACAGAACTTCTGATGTAGCACTATTATACCACTGTATATTTCTTGATTGAGAGCAGAACTCACAGTGATGTCACTGAGTAGATCTGGTGTTACTCTTCATTTAGTTAAAGGGAATAGAAGTATTCCTTTTTATGTCCTTAGTCACCCTTTCGGCATTTTTCTGTCTATGTCACCATGTTGTCTGAAGAGACCCCAACCCACAGAGCAAGATGTTCTGGATCAACTCAGCACCTTACCCAGTATATTGCTTGGCTGGCTGCTCACACAACCTCTTCTGTCTGATCTGGCTCTTTCCAGAGTTTTATAAAGTCCCCAAAAGAGAATGTGGTAGTATGTCTTCTCTCTCATAGAATTTTCCTGCTAACCGATTTCATACATTAAAAAAAAAAAAAACCGAAAAACAAAACAGAAGCTCAGAGAAGTTTAGTAATGTCCCAATATCAGAAAGCTAGTAAGTGACAGAATTGGGATTTGAACCAGGGTCTACTTGACTCTAAACTCCATTTGGCAACTTAAATATTAGCCAGTAACAAACATATCACTCTCCCTATTCTGGCATGGAGCCCCAAAACAGGAATGTTTTGAACAGTTAGAGCTATTGACTCTTCAAATCCATATTTGGCTTCAAGTACACATACACTTGAAGGCTTAGGAAAATTTGAATTGCATCACTATCCCTTGCAACCATGATAGTCTTGAATAATACAATAATATAATCATGATATTAAAGCCTCAGGAAAATGAAAAATATATTCTTAATAAGGCGGTTAGAGAAGCCTGCTTTAGTGAATAATGTTTTTATAGTTAAACTGTAGATTGGATAGCAGTTGGGACTAAAGAATAGCCAAGACATTTTTGGAAAGTCTTATTTTCAGCATCTTGACAACCTCAAAGCTTCATAATAACAAAGATTTTGTTATTGTGAAAAATGATGTCTTTCCACACACTTTCCACCTTTTAAGAGCTATGTGTATATTTCTCAAGTAATTCTCTATGGGCATGAAAAAAATCCTCCTAAGTTTGAACTGTGTTTACTCAGAGCTTTTGTCTTTATTGCTTACATTTGTTTAATGTTTTTTATGTAAAATTCATGCTTTAAAATCTTTTTCCTGTACTTGTCCACATTATGTACATCCTAAAGTTGGAAAAATGGTAGAGGTGTGTAATTCAAAATATCTGAGTTTCAGAGTCAGGGAGCAAACAATTTGTTTCTTACCTAAGGATTACCTATTTATTTCTTTATGTATCATCATACTTAGAAATCTGTCATTTTATTGAAAGTTAAATCAGTTGGGCTTCAAGATATTTGTTAGCTCATACAGCGATCTATAAATTATAAGTGAGAGAGGCCAGATTTCAAAGTTTGCTCATGTGTTGGTGATGGGAAAGAATGATGACTTGGATTCAATTCAGTGTTGCTTTTATTCTTATTTACTCCAAAAGTAGCTAATAAGGAGTGCAAAGAATTGATACAGGGTAAAGATGTAAGTGAGCAGGCATGAGCCCCATTACTTCCTTTGTGTTCCCATAGGAATACATTCAATGCTGCTGGTCTTGGCAGCCTAGCTGGAGGGAGCTATCCAGAAGGTCAGAGGAGTATAGCACTACTCTCCATTATATCCTGGGCATATCAACATCCAGAAATAACTGTTAAAGCAATCAATCTACTACTCAGCATGCTACCCAGGCTGCATACCCAGACTCCACTTGAAATGTTTGCCATGCCAACACTGGGCAATCTCTTCTTACCTGCATCTTATACCTGAGGACCCAAGAATGTTCTATTTATGTCACTGATGACTTTTTACAGGCAGGTCTAGCCGAGGCATTCCATCACAAGCAACTAGTTATTTCTCCTTCCTCAGATACTGATTCTCAAGAAAAAGTAGTAAAAATGAATCACTATAAAGTAGAGTATGTCAGTTTTATTTATTTTTGCGTTTGTTTCCCTTGCCTTTGGAATCAGATCCAAAGCATCATCACTATGGTGAATATCAAAGAGCTTACCACGTATGTTTTCTTCTGGGAATTTTATGATTCCAGGTCTTAAATTCAAGTCTTTAATCCATTTTAAGTTCATTTTTGTGTATGGTGTAAGATAGTGATCCAGTTTCATTCTTTTGCATGCCCATTTTTCCCAATACCATTCATTGAAGAGACTGTCCTTTTCCCATTGTACATTCTTGGCTCCTTTGTTGTAAATTAATTTGCCATATACGCATGGGTTTACACCTGGGCTCTCTCTTCTGATTATTTGATCTGTGGGTCTGTTTTTATGCCCATACCCATACTATTTTCATCACTAAAGCTTTGTGGTATAGTTTGAAATTTGGAAGCATGGTACCTCCAGCTTTATTCTTCTTCCCAAAGATTGTTTTTGGCTATTGGAGTCTTCTGTGGTTCCATACAAATATTATTAATTACTTGTTCTAGGTTTGTGAAAACTGCCATTGGGATTTTGATAGGGAATGCATTTAATTTGTAGATTACTTTGGGTAGTTTGGACATTTTAACATGTTTAACAATTTCGACAATGTTTAACAATGGACATGTTTAACAAATGTTAATTCTTCTAATCCCTGAGCACAGAATATTTTTCCATTTATTTGTGTCTTTGATTTCTTTTATCACTGTCTCATAGTTTTCAAACTAAACAGTTCATCACAGCAAAGGAAACCAATAAAATGAAAAGGCAATTTACTGAATGAGAGAAGATATTTGCAAATGAAATATCCAGTAAAGGGTTAATATCTAAAATATACAAAGAACTCATACAGTTCAACAACAGCAACAAAACAAACAACCCAATTAAAAAAAAAAATGGGCAGAGGATCTGAATAAGCATGAAGAAGACAAATAGATAAAGACAATAGACTAAGAAGAAGACAAATGGACAAAGAAGACATACAGATGGCCAATAGGCACATGGAAATATGTCCAACATCATAATTATCAGGGAAACACAAATCAAAACTATAATGAGCTATCACCTCACACTTTTTTGAATGGCTATTATCAAAAAGACAGAAATTACAAGTGTTGGAGAGAATATGGAGAAAAGGGAACTTAAACTGGTGTAGCCACTATAGAAAACTGGATGGAGACTACTCAAAAAAATTAAGAATAAAACTACCATATGATCCCACTATTCACTTCTTGGTATTTACCTAAAGAATACAAAAACACTAATTCAAAAAAATATACATACCCCTATGCTCATTGCAGCATTAATTAAAAGAGCCAAGATATGGAAACAACCTGTGTCCATCAATGAATGAATGGATAAAGAAGATGTGGTATGTGTGTATGTGTGTGGTATGTATATGTGTGTGTGTGAGTGTGTGTGTGTGTGTGTGTGTGTATATATATATATATATATATATATATATAGTGGAATACCACTCACTCATAAAAAAAGAAGTCTTGCCATATGCAACAACATGGATGGATCTTGAGGGTATTCTGCTAAGTAAAAATAGTCAAACAGAGAAAGAAAAATACTGTATGATTTCACTTACATGTAGAATCTAAAAAACCAAGCCCCCAAAACCCCCCAAAAACAAAACAAGCTCATAGACACAGAGGTCACATTGGTGGTTGTGAGAAGGGGGCTGAAGGGTAGGCAAAATGGGTGAAAGTGCAAGTGTATGGTGATGAATGGTAACTAGACTTATTATGGTGATCACTTTGGAGTGTATATAAATATCAAATTATAATGCCGTATATCTGAAACTTATATAATGTTATATACCAGCTTTAATTCAATTAAAAAAAGTAGAGTATGTCAATTTTCTCTTAAATATTCTGCATTTTGCATCATCCCTAATTTCTTTAGCTTGGTGGTATGAAGGCAAATCTAAGATTTGATTCCAGAATTCATCAAATAAAGCAATAGATATCATTCTATCTTCCCCTTCATGTGAGTAGAACATTGTTGTTTCTTTAACCATGAGGTGAAACTGCCTTTCATCCATAGAAGAATGGAAAGGCATACTCATGTCTGCTGCTCAAGGTTTAATGGCAATATTTTTAGTAGTAACCACAAAATGGATCATAACCCAAAAGATGAAAATTGAAAATCAGGAAGCATTGTTTTAGATATATGTTATATTCCAAACAGAAGGCTCATTTGTCTGGCTTAGGGACAAGGCTCAGTATTGAGTTCCCATCCAAAGGAACTGTGCCAAAAACTAGGATTTGGGACTCATAAATCAAGGGAAGCTAACCTATTTAGACTGAAATTCTATCTCACAGGGCTGAGGGGTTCTGAACAGGCTAATCCAGCAAAGCAATTTTCATAAATACCAATGGTTTCATCTCAATGTTTCTATCTTTATGTGAGTTTGAAGCAATGTCAAATTGTATCTAAATGAAACTGGATATTAAAACATTAAGTGTAAAAGTTTTTATCAAAAATGACTTAAAGAGTTCATGGAATAAAGAGAAATTTGACATTCAGTTATATCTCTGAGATGTCCTAAAAAATACGCGATTATCTCTCAACAACCAAGTGCGGAACCTAGCCTAAAAGAACATAATGGAATATAAACACATTTCTAAAATTGTTCATCTGCATATTTGCAATCTCACAGACATTTTGATTGATAATAAACACAAATTCTGTCTTGCAAATGAGAACGGTGTAATTGAATAAGGGAGGTGTATGATCGACCAGGATCATGGCGAAACTGGTGGTGAGCTGGCATACTCTGATTATGATAGGTGATAAAAATAACCCCTCATTTACTCCTAGGACCTAAAACAAGTAAGAAAACTTACCTAATGAAAAGAAGTTAACTGGTCTATTGAGACAATTCTTATGGCTACAGGGTAGAACTCTATGTGGGAATAGAGAGTATAATATATTAGTTATTGGTTATTTGCAAATATTGTTGTTCTTGAACTGGCTTTGGATTAAACAAACACAGGTTTAAAACTCAATGCTACAATTTATAGCTATGTGATCAGGAACTCTCTCTGAGCCCATATTTTCTGCTTAGATAGATAAAACAAGCATTAAAATCTGTGGGGTTCTGTAAGGAGCACATCAGATAAACTATTAAAGGCCTAAATAAGTGCCTGGTCCATTAGAGATGCTCCTTACATAGAAGCTATTATTATTTTTTCTTATTATTTTATTTTCATCTTATTATTTTTCTTACTATTTTATTTTCATCTTGACAACACAAAGAAATAGAAAGACTGATAAACAGTGTTCAGGTCAACAGAGTTTCATTGTTTTATCCCCATTTTTGAAAAAATAATGCTGACTGATTCCCTATAGAACCTGCAAGAGCCTAGAAGTGAAACTTCAGTCACCCTCACCCAGGCTTCCCACATGGCTCCCGCACCCTGATGTCCTGCATACCTATTCCAAAAATGCTGCCCTTGCAGGTTTCTACAGTAACCCGGACCTTGGAAAATGTCCTCTTGATCTCCTCTGTATTCCAGCATTCCCCACAGATCAGTCGCTCTCACCAAACAAAAGCAGTTTCAATGGGCTCTCTGCCAAACGCATGAGCAAGTAGGACTTCCTTTCCGAGTGTGGGAACTGCAGGCAAGCCGGTCAAACTACAGCTTGTGGGCCTGCAGGATGGCTCTGGATTTTCTACCGCAAACATCACTTTTCCTATAATTATCGCTGAGGGTATCACCAAGCTTCATCTCAGTTGCAGGGCTCAAAATAAAATATTCAGCTGTTGAAATCATGCTAGTGACAACTTGGTAGAAAACATAATTAAAATACAGCGCAAATGTAGCCACTCACTCTATGGTATCCTGGTAAAGTGCCACAGACTTAAAGAAATCTTGCATAGTTCAGGCTGTATGCTAGGATCTCTTATGGTAATAAATTAATTCTTGAGGTTAGGCTATTTCTTATGTGCAAGTTGCTATGTTCCACACCACTGGTCATCCATGAGTGAAGTGTGAATTATAACAAACTAGACAGTGGAGTCAAATTGTTAGGGCTCAAATCTGCATCTACTGTATGAGATTTCAAGTAAGAACTTGCCTTTCCCAATCTGTTTTATCATATATAAAATCAACATATTAACAGTATTGATCTCAAAGGATAGGAGCTCTGGTCTCTCCTCTATGAACGCTAATCCCATCATGACCCATCTAAACCTACTATAACCCAAAGGCTCCACCTCCAAGAACCATCACGTTGGGGATTAGGGCTTCAACATATGAATTTTGGAAGAACACAAACATTCAGTTCATCACATGTATGGTGAAAAGTCAATTTGCTCTGAATTGTTTCTATGGCAGCTTTTGGGCCGCAGAAGAGTAAAATGATCAAGCTAAAGATCCATCCATCATTTTCTTGAAATGCTAAGCATGAGAAAATGTGCAAATAAAATAAGGGTAGATATAGAGACAAAAAGCGGCACAAAGAAATGGAGAGGAAAACAAAGTTAGGAGATTGTTTGCACATTAAGAAACATAGTAGTCTTCAATATGACTTGCTAGTTAAAGCTCAGACTTGAAGCGTCCTTTCAAGCAGACACCCCACAGAATTCTTCCCATCCATCAAATGGAGCTCATTACCTCAGTATCAGATAATTATATTTGGATATTTATAAAGATACATTTGTAACAATCAAATTAAATACAATCGACCTAAGTCTGACAGATTCCAGAAAGGTCTGCCTTTCTCTTTTCACCGTATCTGATCTGCCTGAAATTCTCTCGCATCAGGATTATTCTCTTTAGACAAGGCACCTGTGTTCCAACCACTAATTTTAGCAAAAGCTATACTCCCAACCAGGCTCTGTACTTATTAGCCCCGTGACTAGAGACGGTGCACTGAACTGTATATGCTTTAACTCGTCTGCATAATGAGGTTATGAATACCTATCTCAAGGGACTGTGAGAATTTCTCAAAGTCTATGAATATGAAATAACATGCAAACTCTAAAGTTATGCCCATTACTGGATACAAATGCTCCTGGAATAGGTGATACTTTAAACTGGTCCCATTCTTTTATGCAGAGGCAATAGACAAGGCAGATTCTTCCATGAGAGCTGGTTTTCCCTGTACAGGGCAACTTGAGCAGGAAGGCTTAAGAAGGAGGATGTTAACTTGGGGAAACCAGGACAAAAGACCCCATTGTAAAAACAAATTCCACTGGTTCAGAATTGTGTGTTGGTAAAACTATACTTTTCCTCTGGGCATGGATTCTTACGATAGGTAGAGAAGAAAAAAGGGAGCAGAAAAAAATTAGACTTGGTTGAGGTCAAGACAGGTCAAGACATCAGTAGATTTGGAAGGGGACAGAACTCCCGTTAGAGTAACATTTTCAAAATACATGGCCACCTATGTTTACATCACTAAATACATCAGGGGAAACTCATGGTTGTTCCCATTCCTACTTATGAAGTCACTCCAAGCCTAGTTTGGGCTCTATCTTTTGGAAAAATGCTGAAAAATAATGTGGTCCATGTGAACATTTTTGTCCTCCTCCAGAACCAGAAAACATGATTGATCTTGCTTCTAATACAATTCATATGAGGTTTTTCAGCCTTGAAATGACTTTGAGTCATTTGTTCATTAGTTTTTAAAGATATTAATTGAATTTATTATTTTTTTTTAGAATATACTTATTGAATTAGTAATGAGTAGAAGCCTTCTATAGTCTGGGGTATAATTTTTAAAGTCACTTTGGGTCATGGTAAAAGTTGTACAAATCTTACTACTCATGGAGTTTTTCTGTTTTGTTTTCTGTTTATTTTGGGAAATTTAAGCTATAGAACTAGGGTCTTCTTGCATACCACTCATGACCATAGAGCATTAGGTCTCCAGCTTAAAACTTTTTTATCAGTTGAGAGGCTTGACTGGAATAATTGAGATATTTTTTAAAAACTACGAAATTGCATAAAGTATCTGTAATACATATGCTATATATCACAAGAGGAGGTAGGAGGTGGAAAATGGGGAGATAACAGAGATGATGGAATAAGTTTCAGGAATTTTAGGCATTCCCAGAATTATTATATATGAGAGTGAGCAGGTGATATCAAGTATCATCCCCATCCACCAACGCAAGTTGATAATACACCGGTCCCTATACACGGTAGCATTCCATTCAACACTTCACTACATTATCACAAGCATTTACTAAGAATCCTTCTGGCACATTCCAAAGCACTTTAAGAGAGTGGAACACAACTTCTTAAAACAGACATGTTGCTGGTTGAAAATACATACCAATGGAAAACATTCATGATAAAGCACATCATAGATGGACATATGGAGGGGAGTTAAATTAGAGGATATATTTTTTTAATAAGCCAAAAATTTCCTTGAGTGAACTTAATGTTAAGAAAAATGACTGTCCTGGGGCGCCTGGGTGGCTCAGTTGTTAAGCATCTGCCTTCGGCTCAGGTCATGGTCCCAGGGTCCTGGGATCGAGCCCCGCATCGGGCTCCCTGCTCTGCGGGAAGCCTGCTTCTCCCTCTCCCACTCCCCCTGCTTGTGTTCCCTCTCTCGCTGTGTCTCTCTCTGTCAAATAAATAAATAAAATCTTTAAAAAAAAAAAAAAGAAAAAGAAAAATGACTGTCCTTATGAGGAAGCTGAATGCACAGGGGAATCCCCAGCCACAAAATTATAGCATATATAAGGAATGTTATTTTTTTGGAAAGACCTGACAGTTGTTTCAATCAAAGCAAAGATATCAGGATGGAATAAGTAGTTGTCTCCCTTCTGATGTTAAATATTTAAGACAGGAGCAAGGAAGTGAAAACAGGAATTTGAGAGGGAGGAAAGTTTCTATTACTTAGAACATTAAGGAACTTCGTATTAGCAAAGACCAGTTTAAACATAGAAGAAATTTTTAAAGCCTAGCAAGATGAGCAGAGAGAGGCATTGAATCTCACTGCACAGACAGACAGAACAGAAGAGGCTGGAGCTTGTGAAGGCCCAAGGCAAAGTGGTCATGACCTCTGCGTAGGAAGGTTCACCAGCTCTTCAGAGGTGGGGGTGGGAAAGACGGTAGGGGCTACAGTGGAACAATGCCCTGTGGAAGAAACTGGCTTCTGAGGTGACTCAACATGGCCAGTGGAGAGTTGTCAGGATGTGGAAACAGACTTGGCGTATGGACTTGGAAAAGCGTCAGATTGTTATAACGGATTTAAAGTAAAAATTACATATTGGAATGGTCTTACAAAAAAAAGGGGAACTTCACTGCACTTTATTATGTGTTCTAAAACCTGCAAATCTCTGTGATTTTTTTAAGACTCTCCATGAGATAGCATGATCACAAGCTTATGATGAAAATGTTTTCTATGGGATGATACAATTGTACTATCTCTTGGTCAATTTGGAACAAACATACCAAAAATAGTCACCAACATTACCTCAAGAAAATAGAGGATGAAGTTGGAGTGAAGAGGGACTTTTACTTTTTATCTTTTAGAATTTTGTGCTTTTTTTTTTATCCTAAGTATAAATTCATTAGAAACTAGTTAATTAGAAAACAAAATTATTTATGTAACATGTTTTCAGTTTTGGTGCAATTTACACACATAATTCCCTAAAACAGAAAAACATTAATATGCCTATTAAAGGAGTAGAGATACACACATAATTCCCTAAAACAGAAAAATATTAATATGCCTATTAAAGGAGTAGAGATAATGCATCACAATGCTGAAAATTACCTGTGAGTAGTATGTTAATGGGGTGTTTTTTTGGATTTTTTCCATGTAAATTATTGCATTTTCCAAGTTCTTTGAAATAAACCTTTACTATTTTTATAATGAAAGAAGAGAGAAGCTATTTTTGTTATAAAAGAAAGTTCTTTTTTTAAAACCACCCTATTGAGGTATGATCAAAATACAAAAAGCTGTATTTATGAAATGTACACAATTTCATGAGTTTGGAGATAAGCATACCAGAGTGTATGCCATAAATATATCCATCACCTCCAAATGTTTTCTCCCATCCTTAAAAGTAAGTTCTTTTGCCATTTATTCTAATTAGCAACTATTTAAAAAATTCCCATTAATCAATAAAACATAACCCACAGTTGAATATATTTTGATGTCATACCAAGAGAAAGATTATATTTTATTTTATTTTTATTTTTTAAATATTTTGTTTATTTATTTGACAGAGAGAGCAAGAGAGGGGACACAAGCAGGGGGAGTGGGAGAGGGAGAAGCAGGCTTCCCGCGGAGCAGGGAGCCAGACACGGGGCTCGATCCCAGGACCCCGGGATCATGACCTGAGCCGAAGGCAGACGCTTAACAACTGAGCCACCCAGGTGCCCCAAGACTATTTTTCTTTTAGATCAATGGCAGAATATTCTATGAAATAAAAGATGGATTTAAGGGGCGCCTGGGTGGCTCAGTCGTTAAGCCTTCGGCTCAGGTGATGATCCCAGGGTCCTGGGATCGAGCCCCGCATCGGGCTCCCTGCTCAGCAGGAAGCCTGCTTCTCCCTGTCCCACTCCCTGTGCTTGTGTTCCCTCTCTTGCTGTATCTCTCTCTGTCAAATAAATAAATAAAATATTTTTTTAAAAATGTTAAAAAAAAAAAAAGATGGATTTAAATCATCTCTCTCGGGCACCTGGGTGGCTCCGTTGGTTAGGCATCCAACTCTTGATTTCAGCTCAGGTCATATCTCAAGGATCATGAGATGGAGATCCCAGTCGAAATCGAGCCCAGCATTGGGCTCTGCTCTGGGCATGGAGCCTGCTTAAGATTCTCTCTCTCTCACTCCCTCTGCCCCTTCCCCCCAACCCTGCCCACTATCCCCATGCTCTCTCTCTAAAAAAAAAAAGACAAAAAAAAAAAAAAGAAAGAAAGAAAAATAAATAATCTCTTTCTGATTTACCTAATACAGTTAAAAGCCATTGTAAGTAGGCCTTTGTTTCTGTGTTTTAAGTATTCCATGCCCGCTCTCTTCTTAGACTTCAAATCCTACTCAAGTTATTCTGTATACACATAGCTTCAATCTATATGCCAGATTTCATTACGACTTCAAAGATAGCAGTGTGGGCATAGTGTAAATTCAAGGACACCAGAAAGAATTTTTCCATGGATTATATAAATAAGTATTAAGAGATATTATTTGGTCTCATTCTATCTTTACATACATGTTCTTATAAATAAATAAATGCATGCACAATTCAATGTATTTAACTACATCATACGCAAAAAGCCAACCCACTATTTGTTATTATGTTAATAAACACAATTTGATCCTCACTGATTTTAATCAAGCCCCTTATTTACTTCCCTAACCTTACCCAATCTTGCTGATAAGTTCCCCTGAGAAGGAATCAACAAGGTTAAAAACTTTCTCCGAATGTGTTTTTTATTGCTCTGATTATAGAGAAGAGAGTAGAACTGGCTGAAGTGTTAAGAATGTTTCCGAGAGCCCAAATTCATCCTCAAAGGTGTGGTTTAATTCTCCTCTGCCTTGTCACTGCATACCTGGGGAGGATTTAATCCCCAGATCAGGGCACACTAACAAGTCCTTGAGCATTCATTCTCCGTACACTGTTGGGTCAGTAAAACCTCCGAGACT
This sequence comes from Neomonachus schauinslandi, assembly GCF_002201575.2. Classification (NCBI taxonomy): domain Eukaryota; kingdom Metazoa; phylum Chordata; class Mammalia; order Carnivora; family Phocidae; genus Neomonachus; species Neomonachus schauinslandi. Next base: position 40,446,593 of record NC_058409.1, on the reverse strand, counting down.
TCACTCCGTGGGTCAGCCCTGTGCTTGTTTGCAGTCATGTCTGCACACTGTCCTAAAGGGAAGGACATCTTATACTCTTCTGAGAAGAACAAAACTTCAAATACAAACAATGGCACATCAGTTGCACTGTTCTAGGGAGCTATTGCCAAGTCCATCTTGCCTTCCATCTCTAATATGGAATAAGGCTGCGTTAGCGTTCTCCAGAGAAAAAGAACGTATATACAATAAACTCCTGGCTCATGTGATTATAGAGGCTGAGAAGTCCCACAGTCTGTAGTCTGCAAAGTGGAGACCCAAGAAAACCAGTGGTGTTGCTCCAAGGCCAGCGAGCCAGAGAGTTGCTGGGGTTTATTCTCAGACCCGAATCTGAAGGCCTGAGAGCCAGGAGTGCAGAGGTCACGGGGAGATCACTCAGGTCAGTCAGGCAGAGAGAAAGTATGAATCCAATCCAACCTTCTTCCGCCCTTTTTTTCCCTCCCCATTCAGGTCCTCAACAGATTGAACGACACCCACCCACATCAGTGAGGGTGATCTGCTTACTGGGTCCATCCATTTAAATGCTATTTTCTCCCAGAAACACCCTCACAGACACACTAAAAAATGTTTAATCAGACATGGGCATCCCATGGCCCAGTCAAGTTGACACATAACATTAACCATCATAGGGTTTTATATTAAGCTAAGCTTTGTTTGAAGAACTAGTAATGAAGAGGTGATGAGCGGGTTTTTTTGACTGATTTCTTTTTTGATTTTTAAGGACAGCCTGAAATCCTACCCAGCTGACTTTAGTCTTACTGCTCTCCTCCCATCACAGCAGATACGCCCCTATCTTTGGGACATTTACTAGCATTCCAGCTGCTTGCACGGCTGCTTCCTCTAAGGATCTGTAGGGCTAACTCTCTCACCTCCTTTCCATCACCGATCAAAGAGTAACTTCCCCAAAGGGCCTATGGCAACCTTCCTATGTAAAATCACAACTATCCCTACAACTGGTTCCCTTTACTTTGATCTCTTTTTCCATCATACACATCACCTGTGAGACCGCTAGTTCTCATTTACAATGAAAATTTAAAAATTCAGACAACTTGAGTACAGAATGCCAAGCATCTGGCTCTTCAACCGAATAACTGACTGGTTTTTCCATTTTTAACTAAATGATTGGGGTAGCAGAGTTATAGCCACCTACTTGTTGTGCTTCTGAAAGGTGGAAAGACTTATAAATCTCAAGAAGGAAAAATACCTTGTCAAATGCCTTGTCTTAAAAAAGGCATAGCATCTGCCAATATTACCCAGGATTTTGGAGTCTGCCATTATAAAGTTAATTGAATGACTATCAGTCTTACTTTACAACAGGCCTATTCATTGCTATTACATCACAACATCCACAAATCATAATTGGATTCTATAACCAGTATTTTTGCTAGAATGGTATTTCTGTGCCATGCTACCATGGGTACACAAATTGTTCAAATTGAAGTGTACTGGTTAGAAAATACAGCAGATAGAAGTCTCTTTTAATAGGACTACAGTTCAATTTTTAATATGGAAGAAACACCATCCCCAGAATTATTTTTTTAGTATTTGTGAAATTCCCACAGTTTAAAGAGTTTTGATGGGTATTTATTTAGAACTGCCCTTTTCATTTGAAATAACTCAAGTTGCCAAAGATGTTATCGAAGTGTTGCATTTGTGGGTTGTTCGTTTTTCAGATGATGACATTTGCTTTAGGGATAACTAAAATATACTGAACAAACTACTTTAAAATAAACAAAGAAAAAATATTAAGTATTGCGTTCAACCCTTTGCGAGGTAAGTTTAAAAACATTTAATCAGGGGTGCCTGGGTGGCTCAGTCGTTAAGCGTCTGCCTTCGGCTCAGGTCATGGTCCCAGGGTCCTGGGATCGAGCCCCGCATCGGGCTCCCTGCTCAATGGGAAGCCTACTTCTCCCTCTGCCACTCCCCCTGCTTGTGTTCCCTCTCTTTACTGTGTCTCTCTCTGCCAAATAAATAAATAAAATCTTTTTAAAAATAAATAAATAAATAAAAATAAAAACATTTAATCAATTAGGCCAATCAAGCTCCTTCCCTTAAAAAAGACCTGGGGTTTCCAATTCATTGTGCTTTGGTCAAATAGGATACTGTGTAGGTAGATCCTCATATAGTAATAATTATCAAATTAAAATCCAGATTTGTTTTTGCGATTTGAGATATTTTGAAAAGACACATTTCTACTTACTTGAAACTTACTTACCTTTAAAGGTATAATCAGATCTCAGGGATAATATCCAGATCAAAAGGAAGACAGTTTAATCTGAGCCTCAAATATATCCTGTTAAGCTTCATATCAAACTCTGTCGTGACCGTCAAAACTTGGCACACTGGCAGAGAAACTCAGCTTTCTAACTTCCCACACAAGCAGTATATGCCTAATACATCATTTTGGCTCTGCCGAACTAAGTGTCAAATTACACTTGCAGCTGCTGTTTCACTGATAAGTCAATAGCCTCGGGATGACAGTATTTCGAACACAGTTGAATTGTCAAGATGGAGACTTACCCGGAACAAATGAGATGAACTAAAATCCTTATCATATGCTGTGGAGTCACAGAGACTATGGCTCCCGGGCTGGTGTCACCACTTTTTTAGCTGCCTAACCTCAATGGAGTTGTTCAAGTTTTCTGACGATAATGTCCCTACTAGGAAAATGAAGAGGATGAAACTTACCTGGTAAGGTACTGGGGGACTTAAATGAAAGGAGGCAGGTGATTCACCTAGCACAGTAGCGGGGGACCTCGAGGTTCTCGATAAGTGGTAACTGGTACGCACGGAGGAGGAAGCTGAGACTGATGGGAATGAACTGAGTAAGCAGCTGGTCAATCACAGAATCAGGCTCAGCTTTCCTCGGCCCCGTGCAGGACTCCAGCCACTTGCCCGTGCAGGTTAGAGCTTCAGAGCAGCAACGTGGCGCTGAGGTGAGGAACTCCTGCAACCCTGGCCCAGCACCAAGCATTTGGAATCCTTCTGATCCTTCCCCACCAAACTTGGAGCATTCATTCTGCATTTGGTCAGAATACCATGTATTCATGTGGTCTCGGCCATTTGTGGTCAGCCAGAGCATGCCTACAGAACTCCTCTGGCTGTAATAGTTGACTAATGACAAAGCACATCCCATTTGTCAAGCTGCAGTGAAGAAAATACCAATCATGCTCCAACTTGTAGGATGGCCTCAGACTGCGGAGGTGAACTGCCCCTCCGGGCACATGGACTTCCATCTACCCTCCCTTGGAGCCACCTGGTGAATTCCTACTCATCCTTCACATGTAACACAAATACTGCCTTCTTTCTGTAGCCTTCCCTGACCTCTGTGTCACGGACAGTTGTGATCACTCCACCCGTGAGCTCAGGATACTGTGCAGAGCTCTATTATATGGTAATCCTAATGCAGTCTTTGAATTACCTGCTTACATAACTGTCAGTCTCTGCAATGGTTGTTAACTTCTTTTTATATATGTATATAAACTCCTTTAAGGATTGTTTGAAATCTTGAATTTTGCTCTCTAGTTGAAGTGTGCGTGCACACACACACACACACACACACCCTGAAAGAGGATTATACACATCTTTAAAAAGTCAATCTTAAGGATCCACCACGGATCCAATGTTAGGAACCCCCATTCAAGTCTTTGTGCATCTCCATTTATGTTTTCCTTGCAAAATCACAGCAACCGGCACGTTGTAGTCATCTGATAAATGAATGAAGAAATAAGTGAACAAATAACTGTCTACCTCAAGAAAAGGCAGGATTTTTCCTAAAAGCATACACAAAGAATTCACAACTATCTCAGAGAAAACTAGATGTTCAAGAGTCTTTGGAGAAATTTGGATCAACTCATGCTGCGAGCCTTTCTAGACTCACGGACCTCATCCTATTTTGATTCTCTTTCTCATGCTGCTGTAGAGTGAAAACCATGGTGCAGGGCAAAATTAGTCACACTCGGTTTCTGAAATCCAAGCTACAGCAATTTTCCACAGGGGCACAGGTTAAATGAGGGTAGATTATTTCCCCTTTGGGCCCCTGGTTCTATTACAGACCATTCAAAGGCAAGTGGAGATCGATGTGATTTGCCTTTTTGGGAAAATGGGGAAACCTCATCTACCAGCCTCGCCTTACAGCTGTGCCCCATCCATGGCTGTGTCACGGGCTCCACACTGAAGCTGCCAAGGACCTAGGAGAAGGCTACCTAGGGACTGCAGGAAAACACTGGGGCATGGGGAGGTATGAAGGGCATTTCGTTCAGCTTCATAATCATGCCCTGTATCTCACTGCCTGTAAGCAGCACACATCCTTCCTCGTACCTGGCAGGAGAGACTCTCCTATGCCAAGAACTGAGCCTGGCTTCCAAGTGTCAATGTGGACAACTCCTTGGAGAAGGCGCTTTTCTACCTAGAAAAATCTCTGTTTTATCATATCTGTGGCATTTCTTGAAGACACATTCTTTCCTCTTCAATTTTTCACAACGTGCCTGCTTGGGAATAAATGTCAGTGTGTTCAAGGAAAAAAGAAATGAGAGCAAGAAAGATAATACAGAAGTATTTTTCTTTGATGGTGAACTTCACCTTCTCCCAGGGGCCCCTGGCAAACTCAACCTCTACCACTTGTGGAGGAACACCCATTGGTGAGAACAGCCGCTCCCCAGCCCTCCTGTGAGCAGCTAGAGGTCTCTAGTGGAAATCCAGAGCAATCACAGCTTTCTCAGGTATGTATGGTATGACAGGCAGGGAGGGCCCTGACAGTTACAGCCCACGGCCAACAAGAACTGCTAGCAGAAGCCATTTTCCAAATACATAAATATGTGGGTTGACTAGAATTCCAATAGCCACATGTCCCCACCTTCAAAGGTTCTTGGGATTTTGGACAGCTGATTGGGATCAGACTTTGAAAAAGGAACAAAAGATGAAGGCAGTCCTTGCTTCTTTCTCTTTCTTATCTGCTTGGAAACCATGTTTCTAGTTACAAAGGTTCTAATTCCAGGAGCTGTGAGGTATATCACAAAGGTGAGACCTATTCTGCCATAAATTGGGAGCAGTGTGAGACTCTGTAAATTACCACAAATTTGTCAGGAGCAAGAGGTTTGTAAATATCCTAGCTCCCCCACAGCAACATAAGGATAGGAATTTTTCCCTACCCCTAAGATGTCCAAGTGTTGCAGATTCTCCTTATCAGGCAGCACAACATGTTAACATAGTTTTCTTCCTTTCTGTTTTCAAGGAGGGGAGAGCCACATGATTTTTTTAACAGGGAAGACAATCATGAATAGAAGAAAAAAAAACCCATTACTGGACTTCAATTGTTTGTGTAGCCAAGTTTCATTTCAGTGAGAAAGGTGCTCCTAACACATAGTCAGGGATACCTTTTAAACCTACCCTTGCCTGTTTGGAAAGAAATTCTATTTTAATGAATAATTTAAGAGTCTTGCTGTTTTCCATATTTGGGGATAAAAGGTGATTTACTTCAGAAAGAAAAGGAAAGAAAGAAAAGAAAAAAAAAGGAAAAGAAAAGAGAAAAAAAGCAAGTTGGAAACATTTGCCCCACAGGGTGCTGATAAAGTCATGGTGAAGAAAGTGTGGGTAATTTGGAAGCCGGGTGTTTTGATCTTGTTAGTTTTGATTGCTCTCACCAAATCCAAAACCTGCTCTTGGACCAAATCCAAAACCTGCTCTGGGCCTCTGAAATTGTGGAGATTGGTTTTTGTCACCTCCATTAGCAAGATTGAAGTATACCATCATAATGAATAAAAAGTTAGCATATTTTAAAGCCTAAATTAGGAAATGAAACAATCCCCTAAAATAGGTAAAGGAAAAACATCAGTGAAATGGGAGGATTTTTGTAGCAACCACAACAAATGCCTCTAAGTATTGTTCTAGGCATCAGAATGTTCAGATTCTTTGAAGCCTCCCCTGAAGTCTGCTCCACAATACTGTGTAGTTCTTTATCTGTGCTACTAACAGGTCTTGGGGTTGCTTGTTGAATGTCTATGCTCCCTACTAGAATACCTACTCTGCTTTGTGTGGGAATGTCAGCCCTGTGTACTCCCACGTCGGGGATGCTTGGTACGCTGTAGTGCTCATCAAATATTTGTGAATTGCATTCATAGTTAATACATGAATGTAACACAATGATTACCAGAAAGCATACCATCCATTTTAATAAACAGGCCCCCAAAAATGTGATCAAACTGTTTATATTGATTGATGTTTTTATATTCAGGGACCATAAGGCCAGAAACAAAAGGAGAATGGGTTATAGTGGGAATATTTAATGGAAAGAGAAAGAAACCAAAAAGAAAAGTCCTAGGAAATTCCTCACTCTTTTAATGGGCAAATCTCATCCATTGCTCCCATCAGCCCACAGAGGGAAATACTTCCCCCATTTTAAAGAAGAGAAAAGGCAAAGGGATTTTAAGAAGCAAGGACAGTCTTACTCTAATCCATGTGACCCAAATAGCAAACATAATCATCAGGCTTTATTTAAGGGGGAAGGAGGAGGTAGCTCACATCTGACAAAATGTATTCTTGAAGGGGAAGAATAGTTTGGGATCAAGATATGGATTAAGGAGGGAACAGAAGGCCTGGTCCCAAACAACAGGACACATGGAGCAGCATGTACGGGAGAAGGCCGCTGTGCTAGGTTCTTACTTCAAAACAAGACTTACCCTGGCTGCACCCTGGGAAGCTGTGGGCATTTATGTCATTATTTGGGAGACCCCTGGTTGAAGCTTTCACCAATCTCAGGAATCAGCAATTCTAATTTCAAAGTGAATAAAGACCTGTTAAAAAATGAACATAATTACAAATGTATATCCCCTTGCTCTTTGAAGGCAGACCTGTCCTTCTAGGAAAGACACTTCCGTAGATAACTCCAGGTCAGAACTCTTGTTCGCAGAGCCTTGCAAAGGCTTTATGGCTCCCAGAACAAAAGACTCACCTGGCCCCACAGAAGCAACCACCACCACCGGCTCCCACCCCCCGCTGCCCCTCTGCCTCCTCATCTTCCACCCATCTCCACACTCAGTCAGCTCCAGCCCCAACCCGTCTCCTCACAGGTCTTAGAACTGTCTCCACAGAACACACGTCTTTATCTATATACCCACTGGGCTAACCCCTTACTTCCTGTAGGTCTCTTCCTTGGCAACTCTAAAATGACACACATCCACCCTGCCTCAGTGCCCCCACCCCAAACCCTTCACCATCTCCTACCCTGCTATAGGGTTTTCTCCTTAGGGCTCCTCACTATTTAATGTGAGAAGGTGGCTTACTTATCTTGATAACTGTCTCTCTCCCTTCCTGGAATGTAAGCTCTATTAAGCTGGCATTTAGATCGATTTCTTTAGATGTGTGCCTCAAATAGTGCCCGGGACACAACAGACGCTCGAACATTCTGCCTGAGTGGGTGGTTGGAGCACAGAGGAACTTGTCATGTCTCCTTCTCAAAGTCCAGAGAAGCACGTGCAGAGGCTGATTTACATCTCTGTGCCCCCAGAGGTTGCAGGAGGCAGGGAACCATCTTCCTAGGTTCTGAGATAGTAGGTTTTAGGACAAGCTGACACTTCCAGGATGAATGAGAGGGAGCTTGAGAGCTTTCTTTGCAGAAACTCCCTTTGTGCAATTTGCTTTTTCAATGCAGATTCAAGCTTTCTAGGAGAACTCAATCGTTCTGTCTGTTTGAATTCATTTTCACAGACTCCCCGTGTGCCCAGAGAAAGCCCCAATGCTTCTTTCCAGTCCACACCAGCTTCTCTCGAATGGCTACCACAAGTCCCACGGTAGGAGAGGTGGCACATGGATGCGACATCTCAGGTACATCTTGGAAGATGAACGAGATCTGGTAGGGCTGTTGCAGTAATGAGGATGCCCCTCCTGGCAGGGATGGAGAAAGGCCACAGCCCAGACTACCTGCCAAGAACGAGAGAAACTCTGAGTGTATTCATATTTTCAGGGATGGCTTTTCTTTCAGACAAGTCTCAAAAACATAATGCTACACTTACCTTTGAAAGCATACATTTAGCCATCTTTATTACCAGCTTGCCTCTTGTGAGGGCTTCTGATGGATAACAGGAACCCAGAGTGACAGAATGTTGATATTTATTATCAGCCATTTTCCTATCAATGGATTTCTTTATAGCAACTTTGGTTTATTTGAAAGGAAACCAAAGCTTTTCAGGGGAAGTTTGCTATACTTTAAACAGAGAGATAAAATTATTTATGTTTCTCCCTAATTGTTAAATCATACATAGGTCTAGTTTAGACACTCATGTTAGAAGAAAAACAAATATGTGTTTTTCATATTTAAAATCACTCTTTTTTTTTTTTTAAAGATTTTATTTATTTATTTGAGAGAGAGAATGAGACAGAGAGAGAGAGCATGAGAGGGGGGAGGGTCAGAGGGAGAAGCAGACTCCCTGCTCAGCAGGGAGCCCGATGCGGGACTCGATCCCAGGACTCCAGGATCATGACCTGAGCCGAAGGCAGTCGCTTAACCAACTGAGCCACCCAGGCGCCCCTTAAAATCATTCTCTAAGTGGCAATGAACTGGGGCGCCTGGGTGGCTCAGGCAGTTAAGCATCCAACTCTTGATCTCAGTTCAGGTCTTGATCTCAGGGTTGTGAGTTCAAGCCCCGTGTTGGACTTCATGCTGGACATGGAGTCTACTTAAAAAAAAAATGTATTAATTTAAAAAAATAATAAAATAAATGGCAATGAACATGAAAGTGGTTGTCCTAGCACCTAGGAACTATCTCATATGCATCAAATGTTTGATACAAATTTGCTTAATGCATACATTTTGAAATACCTAAGCTCATTTGAACACTACAAAACCTTCCAAAATTTGAATAATCAAAAATTATTCACCCAACTTCCTGAAATATGTCCTAATGTCTACTAACATGCTCAAGCCTATACTCCCTCAGCCCTTTGTACCTACCTACACATCTTAATTATCAGTTCCTCCATGTGTCGCCTACACTAGAACATAAGCCCTTCAAGTCTTGCTTGTCATTACCCCCATCCCCGCCCTGCCCAGTACCTTACTTGGTGCTTGGCACACAATAAACGCTCAAAAAATTCATTCATTCATTCATTCATTCATTCACCACTCAGGGGCTGGTATAAGTCAGATGCTCTGCCAGACACTGGGGATATAATGATCAGGACTTCCGGCTGGTCCCAGTTGCTCCCTCACAGAGCTCACAGCACAGAGGCTGGGTGTAAATGAAAGCAATCAGACAATTATCAAACAATTACCCAAAGGATGAAGTGAGTTAAGATACATACTTTTTTTTTTTTTTTTTTTTAACTAGGCACCACATCCAGTGTGGAGCCCAGCATGGGGCTTGATTGAACTCATGACCCTGAGATCAAGACCAGAGCTGAGATCAAGAGTCGGACACTTAACCAACTAAGCCACACAGGCGCCCCAAAGATACACACTTCAAAAGAACAGTGAGGGGACTAATATAGTCTCAGGATCTGGCAAGGCCCCCCAGAAGAAATGACATTAATACTAAGACCAAAAGGATGGAGAAAAGTTGGCAAGGAAGGGCAGTGGTGAAGAATATTTCAGATAGAGGGAACACCATACAACAAGATCTGGTGTCTCCAAATTCGTGACACACAGTAGTCTTTAAGATTTGGCAATGAGAAATTCAAATTCCCAGAAATTCTTGGAAATTCCCAAATCATAAGTATATTTTTAACATAATAGTAAGTGACCACAGTGCTAAGCAGTAGTGAATCATTTTCAGTGGTAGGGTTACAACTAGAAGCTTCAAAGGCATTCTGTAACTTCATTCTCACAAAGTGGAACAATCTTCAAAGCTCTATACAAATAGGGGTTACTGAATTTTTCAAAGAATGCCTTTAAGACATTAGGTTTTCCTGTTGAGAAACAAAACCAAAGAGAATAAAAGAGACTTGCCAAAAAAATCAATACCACAACTATCACTAGAACTCAGGTTTCGGCTGGCTCCTATTTGTAAACTCATTTTACACTCCTCTCTTAAAATAACTGAGATCTACAAGTGGCTCAGCACTTCTGCCACTGAGGTAAAATGATCAAAATGCCCCAAGAGCATGAGATGAAAACTGCCTGAAATCTAGGTTTTTATTTCCATATGTTTAGGGCTTGAAATCATAAAATAGTTTACCAACTGCTGAAGAGGGATTTCCCAGGAAGCTGCAGACAATGTTGGTGCTTAGAAGGACACTAAATGGCTATCTTAGTCATTCATCCAATTAGACACTATTCCAGAGAAAGAGAAATATGCCCCACTTTCAAATACTTTTATACAGATTCAACAATCTCTCTCGAGAAACAATTCCAACAGTTAACAGCCTTTGTTGTGAAGAAATGTGGTATTTAGTTTAAGTAATATGTATGTCACTAAAACTGTAGTCTCATCCATTCCACCTATTTGGACAAGGAGGCCGCTTACATAAGAAAGTCCACATATTTGGTGATAGGTTTGGGCTTCAGGGTTATACCATGCTGAGAGGCCATCAGGGACCTGGCCCCAGCAGCTTCATTCTGAATGAATGAGCTCACATCTTAGCCCATCTTAATGCTTACCTAGCAAAGCTACCAGGAGACACGTGAGTCCTGACCACACAGTGCTAGGGAAGAAGGCCTTTCCTGACAGCCACTAGCCTGGAGACTGCAGGTAACTCACACCGAATGGGAGTGGAAATGCCAGCAAAACATTTCTTAAACTCCAAAAGGAGAGAATCAGTAACATTACCCTGTTTCCTTCCCCTTATCCTGGAAGTTCTTAGGGATGATAGGAAAAGAGTGGGAGAAGATTCAGGTAAGGAGGTAAAGCATCTAAGGTGATTTGTACGAGTGTGTGTACACGTGTGCATGTGCTTATCTAAGTGTGTGTGTTAATGTGTTTATATATGTGTGTATTCATGCCTGTGTTTGTGTGCACACTTGCATGTGTTGCATATTTGAGTAATTATGTATGTATTTGCATATGGATATATGTGCTTCTGTGCATATATATGTATGTGTACATGTTTGTATGTGTAGTTGAGTGTATATGTGTGTTTTCGTGTGCACATGTACATGTATGTATGTGTGGCAGAGAAGCCAAAGACTGAGGATCTGAAAATAGCACTAATGAACAAACTAACTGAAGGGAAGAAAGAATGACATAGGCTTACAGATTCCTAAGAAAAAGTTGTGAAATGTGGAAGGATATTTGGAGGAAACCATGCAAGGACTATTTCTCTAAAGTAAGCTATTACTCGCTTTGAGCAAAGCAATCTAGCCTCTTTCTTCACATCAGTCAATGACCCTGCCTTCGCACCTGAGGACCCCACCTGCTCAGACCCTCTAGCTCCATGATTAGGATGGAATAGGCCTGAGCTGGAAGGAACTCAACATCACATCAAGAACTCAAAGAATTTCATAAAATTCTTGCCACCTTGATTTAAGGAATAAGTATATGATTAGTTTTACTATTCCAAATGTATAGGATAAAAAAGGGAGACAACAAACAGCCAAAGATGTCTCACAGATTTATGATTTTACTTACTGTTCAAGATCAGTAATAAAATGATGGATTGGCCAAACACATTTTGGCTTTGTGTTGAAATTTTATTCTTTTCTGAAGCCAAATATTTTTTTGGAACTGAACTACACTAAACTGTGACAATACTATAAATAATTGCAGCTTAATATTGATAATGATATCACCACTGACGTTCAAACTACCTCATGAAGGTACATGTTAATATGATAATAGTTATTGGGCATCTACCATGTAATGGGAAAGCCAAGTAGAGAACACAATCTCTGCCCTTATGGAGACACAGCTCTGGGGAGTCCATAGACCAGCAAAGAGATAATTATTGAGTAGCAAGCTGAAGCATCCCTCTGCCTGTGGAAAGTGCAGGGGAGCACGAAAGAGAAAGCGAAGAGGACTGCTTGGGAGGACTAGAGAAGCTGCACAGAGAGGTGCTATTCCACCCGCGTCTTTCTTAAAGGATGAATAGGAAACATCACAGGCAAATGGAATGGAGTCTTCCATATATATTACCCAACATATATTTGTATATAAAATTGGAATTAGTACTATATATATTATATACAGAACACTGGCAATACCAGTTGGTATAATATATTATATATAGCCAGTGTTCTATATATAGAACCAATTATATATAATTTATAAATATATACTGGCAATACCATTTGGTATAATATATTATATATATTGCCAGTGTTCTATATATAGAACCAATTATATATAATTTATAAATATATAACTCCCTCTCCAATATTTTAATACCACTCTACCTTCCCTTCAATTATAGATATTCTGGGGCACCTGGGTGGCTCAGTTGGTTAAGCGACTGCCTTCGGCTTAGGTCATGATCCTGGAGTCCCAGGATCGAGTCCCACATTGGGCTCCCTGCTCGGCAGGGAGTCTGCTTCTCCCTCTGACCCTCCCCCCTCTCATGTTCTCTCTCTCATTCTCTCTCTCTCTGTCTCAAATAAATAAATAAAAATCTTTAAAAAATAAATAAATGTTTAAAAATATTATAGATATTTCTATGATGTTGCTCCTTAGGGTTCTTAATTATTCCCCACATCTACCCATACTCCAAACTGAAGAGAAAAACGAAATATTAAAGGCACCCTTACCAGTGAGAGTATTAGATACAAAAAGTATTAGCAGGAAATATAAGCTCTTAATTGGTACATCTCAGAATTATCACTAAGTCAGCCCCTGCATTTATTTGGAAACCTACCCCAAATTCTTAAACTTTTTATGAGAATTCAGCTGAACTATTTGTCAGTTCCCTGAGCCCCTAAATGGATGCACATCATGGAAAGGGAAAGTTCTTGCCCAATTTTTTGATCTACCTGAAATTAAACTGAACTGCAATCTTCAGGGATTGGAGGGCCACTTCATGCTGGCAGGAAGGAGAAGAATGGCAAGAAAATGAAGTCACACAGCTGTGGAGAAACATGGGGGCTCTGGTGAAGAACAGGGTATCCCATCTGCCATATCACATCAAGCTCCACTGGGTTTGGGGCATCTGCGGAGGGTAAAGAGGCAGCAAGAAAGCATTTCTCCAAGAATGGGGGAAAGAGGACATTTGGTGCCATCCACCTGACACATTTTTGCTCAGCCTTTGCACTTGAAATACAGTACCTTTCACAGTTGGAAAGAAAGAACAGCTATGCCAGTGACAAAACTGGAACACGGAGGGGAAATTCATAACACTTTGCACTTCAGGTTTCCTGGGAGGATGTGCCATACATACTAAGTAAGCATGACACAATTTAACAGCAATAGCCTGGCTGGGCTCAAGCTGTTCATTTAAAGTTCCAGGTACTGTAAGGAAGAATCAATTTGATCGAGAGACTGTAAAGACTTCTGGGGAGAAGGGAGATGAAGAGAAACACTCTTGCAGAGAACTCAGCCTAAAATCAGAAGAGCTCACAAAGAAAGATTCTCCTGTGCACTTAGAGGGCACTCCTGGGAATTCTGAATGGCATTCTATGGCAGGGAATATTTGCAGAGCTGTGATCACACTGGTGTTAGAGCTGTACTGGGATTAAGAGGCACACCAAGCACTAGAGTAGGTGATGCTATTTAGAAAAATCTGGACATTTAGCAAATGCGCATTAAGAGCCTACAGATTCTGCTGTGCAACATGGTCATGATCCACACAAGTGTCAATGTGAGGTAGACCTAGATTTTCCTTTCTGGCTCGGCCCCTTGCTAACCATGGGAACCTGGGCCAGTTACCACATTTCCTGGAACCTCAGTGTCCTCATCTGTCAGATAACTGCATTCCTCTCACAGGGAAGTGGATACAATTAAATTGGGTAGCATATATCAAGAATCTGGTCTAGTGGCTGGCAGATGACAGTGAATAAAAGTCAAGCTAGACAAGTAACAATATAATTCCTCTTCGCTCTGTTTGTCTTCTTTTACTTCTAAGGTGATAGCAGTAGAAGTATGAGTACTATTAGTCACAGTGACAGTACTCTTTATAGTTTTAACATCTAACAATCACATTAAATACCTATCATACTGAGTAGTGACCGTATTAAGATATTGTACTCTGAGCTTTATATAAATTATTTCTTTTAATATTCATATAACCTCAAGTACCTTAAGAGGTTATTTTTCTTTCATTTATACAGATGATAAGACTCAGAGAGAGATGAAGGACTTATCTGAAGTCACACAGAGTTAGCTGAGCTCAAATTTAAACCCAGGTCTGTCTTACTCTGAAGCTCAGAACTTCATTAGGTGATTCCAAATATGAGATAAACATAGCTGGGATTAGTATAGCTTCTGACCAAGGGAGCTCAGAAAGGCTGGGCAGAAGAGATAATATTTGAAGAGAGCCTTAGAGGATGGAGAGCTTTTTCAAGATGGGGAAGGATCTCCCAGACAGAAAGAACCATCTCAACAACTACAAGGGCCTGAAAGTATTTGGCATGTGCCATGGCTGGAGGTCTGGGCCTTTTGGAGGGAGCTGAGTCAGGGCCTTCAAAAAAAGGTGTCAAAGCAGCCAGCAGAGTGTCGTAGGATACTGAATGTAATAACTGCTGCTCTGGAATTTCAGCGGAGATGCAAAGGTCAAGAACACAACTGTAGGTACCCCATATCTACAAAGTCTAAGGTACTGTGCTAAATCATCTCAACAAGATCAGAAGAGGACCGTCCCTGAGCCAGTGCTGCCAGAACGAGGTGATCACCCTCTCCAACCACGTAAAAGGCTGAGGTTGAAAAAAATCAAAAGAGTAATTTCTTTGGAAAAAATTGTTGAGTATTCTACTTCTCCCTGGACGAAGGGAGTAAAGGGCTTCAGCCTCACTTCAAACCTAGTATAACAGGGGGGAAAGAGACTAATGGAAAAGCTTGACATGTGTCTCCAGGAATCTAGGGGACACAGGGACTAGTGTTTGATCGATGCTGGAAAAATTCAAAGGTGAAAGACCGGATAGTGAAAAAGGAGAAAGACAGACCTTGTTCTTTCAGAACGAAGAAAAAGAGAGCTGTGTGGGAAGGGAGATGTTTCTCCACCCATGACATGGCAAAGGGGCTTTTACTTCCCTGTTTCTAGATGTGGATTCTGTGAGGGAAAAAAAAGCCTCTCTGATCCAACCCAAAATGACTTTTCACAGGAGGAACAGATGGGGATACATTGTGTCCCCTACACTGAAGTGGCCTTTGAGAAGCCCAGGGGATGAGGTAGACTGTTCTAAGTGGCCAGCAGGTGAGCATTACTACTCATAAAATGTACTGTAGTCTGAGATCTTCAGCAGAGGAACTCTGAGGATCCAACAAAAATATCCCCCAAGGGAAAGAGCCAACAGTAGTCAGTCCATAGTCCAGAGCACAGAAATGAAGATGGCAACTGTAATAACCTCCCTCAACTCTCCCCACTATCTAATTGCTCTTTCTGATGCCTCCATGGTCAAGACCTGCTTTTTCACTGAAGTTTTTAATTAGTGGAAGTAACTGGATTCTTTTTATTAAGCATGTCTTGGAAAGCTCTTCCATCCAGTCTTGGGGAACAATGGTTTTAACATAATCTACAATGAGGATGAGGAGGCTGAGAAAACATGAAGTTGCTTTCAGGCTTGTATCCTACTGAGACCCCCTAATAGAATAAAAATCAACCAGAACTGTAAAGTAGCAATTACACTAATGACAATAATCAATCTACGCAAATTCTTCACCTACCACATATTCTTCCTCATCCTGTTGTCTGGTCTCTTCACCAACCCACAGGGGCTTTGGGTTTTGTCCTTAGTCTCTCCTTGTTAGGTTCTAGAATCTGGTGAGCCACACAGATTTTTCTTTCATAACCACCACTCACACTGGTTTGTTTCTGCCAAATCAATACTCATGTTTGAAGGGCAGGAAGTACAAAGTGTTTTTAGGTGAAGGGCTAATCCATTGAAATTTGAAAACTAGATTAGCTCTTTATTTTGAAAGGACATAAATGTCATGCTACTAAGTTCATACTTTTTTTTCTCTTTTGCAGATATAGGGAGATACTGAAGGATTTTAATCTGAGTGGTGACATAGTTATATTTGAGGGTTTTCATCTTTAATTATTTTTGGCAGCAAGTATGGGGAATAGATTGAATAAGGAAGAAACGAGAGATAGGAAAATCAATTAAGAGGTAAGCCTGAGATAAATAACCTATATAGTTAGTGGAAGAAAAATTAAAATTCTCCAATGACCCATCGAAAGCAGGCAGTGAAGTGCAGTAAGCATGTAAACACTGAAGGAGCAGACTAATAAATCGAGCCGGATAATCATCTGAAAATAAAGACTTTGATGTCAGCTGCAGACTGTGTATTGACTGATAAATTAGGACTCTGGTCCTTCTAACTATCACAAATTTTATTTTCATGCATTATCTCGGAGTCTTGGATTATAAATTTCAATGAGATTTTCTGTCTCGTGGACTTAATTGCATGGATCTTCTTGCAAGGTTAGGAAAGGGAAAATGGCTTCATGTCTCCTAACATCTGCTGTCCTTAGACAAAAAGGAAACTCTCTTCCCCTCTCCCTCTCAAGTACTTCTTACATCTAAATGGCAAATGCATTTTTTATAAAGTAGGTTTTTATTATTATTAAGCAAAATGGTATTTGTATTTCACTTCCAGCCCCATCTGGAATGATTCTTTTATTTTACATTAGCTTTACTTTGGTCTTATTATTTTCACAAACATTTTTAAAACTTCTTTGAAAATAACATTAAATGCTTTGGGGCATTAGCCAAATGCAATTCCCTAAGAAACGTCAAAAGAAAAGCTGGACTTACTGAGAACAATTTTCCATTGTAATATACCAAAGTAACAATAAAATTTTTGTTAGAGAAAAGGCATGATAATATTCTTTGCCAATTTACATACCCTGATTTCTCCTGTAATTAATGGGCCACACATTCCTGCCTCTATCCCTAGGAGCCGTCTGGTCACACACTTGACCCTTTTCACCTTGTTTCTCTAGTCACAAGTACTAGAGGATTCAGCCTGCACCTATTTTATTTTGGACATACTCTTTTTATCCTTTTCAAATCTTCATATTTATTATCAGTTTTTGTTAGGATCATTCCCTCTTAAATGCAGGGAATCATTGAAATAGTAATACTAATAGCAACCATTTATTGAATGCCTACCATACGCCAGGTATCACGTTCAGGATTTTCTTCCATTATCTCCATTTACCTGCACAAGTCCAGGATGTAGAAATACTATTTCTATTTTACAAATGATAAAACAAGCTCAAAGAGGTTAAGTGATCTGCCCAAAGTCATACAACTGATGAATAAGTTTGAAAAGCCAGAAAACCTTCCAATAGTTAAGAACAGAAATAAGTGGGGGGGGGAAAGGGGCACCAGAAAACATAAGCACTGGAATTCCACTCTTGAATATTGGGAGTCAGTGATGTTGACCTGGTACCTTCCAACTTTGAAATTATAGAATGCTAATTAGCTCCAGATGAAAAGCTTTTGATTGGGCCCTGGAAACACTAAATCCCCTTCCTGACACTGACTCATTTTGTGTCCTATGCTAGTCACATAACCTTGTTGAACCTCATTTTCTTCACTTGCAAAATGGAAATAATAATATGTATGGTACAGGGGTGTTGTGGAGTTTAATTAGCGTTTCTAAGTTACTTTGAGATGATCAGATGAAAGGTATACTTTAAATTTACAACATTAATTATTATTTTTATTGTACATAATCATTTGAAAATACAAGAAGCTCTTGGATGTTATTTTACCATAGCATATATTACAGCACAGGACTTCTTCTGAAAACTATGCTGTTATGGTTAAATATGACCTGCTCATTCATTCTCAGAGAAATCAACTTGGGAACCATATGAAAAATAGGGTAACTCACAGAAACAGGGAAAAGTATATCAGGTAGGTATTGGTTTGACCAGTTAGAGCAGACACACCTAACTGTTGAAGTAAACACAACAGCGGTAGCGATAATTGAAGGAAACAAAGATAGAGGTTGATTGCAAAACAATATAATGGTGCCTCTATTTGAAGTGTGCTTTTCTTGTTAGGAACCCAAAGCAATTTACCAATATTATCTCCATAAGGAGGAGAGCAAAGAGGAGTCCACTTTAAAGACAGATGAATGGAGACTTAGTGACTAAGTGGTTTGCCCAAGGTCACTGAGTCCGTTGCTAGCAGCAGGGTTCAGTCTGTCCTCTCCCTTGATGAGGTCAAAGAGTTCGCTACAGGTGGAGCTGGAAATGGAACTCAGGTGTTTTGTATCTAATAACTGGGTGATGATACCTCTCTTCAAAGAAATGGGTATAGTCTGAGGATAAAGGCGTCTTAAAAAAGAGTCCTTTGAAATATCTAAATAAAAGCTCTATTAATGCTTAGAGGCTCTAGGGAGGTTGAGTAGGTCTCTCCTAGTTTAACAGTACTCGGGAAAGCATGTTTCTTATTCCATGGTTTAATTGCTGCAATTTCTGTTTTCATCAGTGATGGTAAATGTCCCAAAGGGGTTTTATTTCTTATGGTGCATTTCCCATCACTGGGGGAAAAACAGGCTTCTACAGAGGGTGAGTAGGACCTCAAAACTTGTTCAATAGATTATTTATTTCATATCAGGAAATCTTCAAAATGTTTGACCCGAGCCTAAGTCTCAGGAAGTGCTAGCATGTATTCGTCTCAGATATATCAGATCTTAAAACTCTCTTTCCTCATATGTCCACTTTTTGGCTTCATAAACATCCTTAATATAATTCTCACCTAAGCTTACAAGATACAGAATATGAGAGAAATCTCACTGATATTTGACTTGGGTGTCTTACAATATCTGAGACCACTCAACTATAAAAAAAAAAATCACCAAAAATGCCATTACCAGGTTTTATTTTATGTTAACTTGCCTGGAGTTATTAGCAGACATCTTTTATGTGATTAGGATCCATCATGAGAAACACCTGGGTGATATTTCTGCAAATCAGGCAAGTATTTCTCATTGATGTTCTGTTTTCAAGTTTAAGAAATTTCTCTCTTTCCCTTGATAAAGGCATACTATAAATTGTTTCATGCGGAGACTCAGAAAATATATAAATACAAAAACAAAGCATTAAAAAAAGCAGAAAGTACCAACTTATTGAAAACTTGCCAGAAAAACAATGTATGAAAAACTTCCCTGATAAGACCAAACAAACTTGTTTGAGAAAAAGGTGAGATGATGAGAAATTTGATAAAGTCTAAGAAATTATCACACTGAGGATGTGTTTACACACTTGCGAGTTGATACAAATAATAACTTTCAGAATTCCTTCTGTTTAATTCTTTATGATTTAATTGGTTTTTATTATGGAATGCATCTGTAAATATAATTGTGTCAAGTGGCAATGTCTTTAACCAAAAATCAGCTCCAAACTTTTGAATCATTTTCTTTTTCTGTGTGCAGCATCTAGATCCCAAATGGTGGTTGCTTTACATCTACAACAGTCTTACAGACCAATTCTACCTGTTTGGATGTCTCTGACTCACTCACTCAGGTTCACAGTATTCTAATTAATTAGTGGGGCAAGTTTCTACCCTGCATTATTTATCACACAATCTCCAGCTTTAAGACTTGTATCAACTCTGGGCCAAACAATACAACATACAGCAACTTGTGAAGAGTTATTTTCACATAAACTTAGCTTCAAAATAACCAACACCCACACTAGTCTGCAACGGTTAGTCCTCTAATGCCCAGACACATCATCAAACAGTACAGTGACGATATATCCTGGAGCTAAGAATCCAATAGTTTGATTTCCCTAGAGATAAGTAAAAAGTATCTTTGGGTGACTGTGATTTTCCCATTAATATTTAGGAATCTAGAAAAGTTATTACACATTAAGCTTTTTAAAAATGTCTCTTTAAATAAATTCTCCTGGCCAAAAGGATAAGTTGTATTAATTGCCAAACACTCAGAATCTTCCTTCCCTCTGCCAATTAGCATTGCTTTGGATTTTTCTGTGACAATCGAGAACACTGACATCGCCAAATGCTAGTGAGGATGTGGAGCAACAGGAGTTCATTGCTGGTGGAAATAAAAAATGGTACAGCCACTTTTGAAGATAGTTTGGCAGTTTCTTACAAAATAAAGCATATGTTCCCACATGATCCAGCAATCATGCTCCTTGGTATTTACCCAAAGAAACTGAAAACTTATGCCTACACAAAAACCAGCACACAGATGTTTACAGCAGTTTTGTTTATAGTTATCAAAACTTGGAAGAAACCAAGATGTTCTTCAGTAGGTGAACAGATAAATAAACTGTGGTATATCCAGACAATGGAATATTATTCATTGCCAAAAAGAAATAAGCTATTAAAGGCACAAAAAGGAGGAAACTGAAATGCATATTACTAAGTGAAAGAAGTCACTCTGAAAAGGCTACATAGTATATGATTACAACTAGATGACATTCGCAGAAGACAAACTATGGAGACTGTAAAAGGATCAGTGACTGCCAGGCATTGAGAGTGAAGGGAGGGATGACTAGGCAGAGTATACAGGATTTTAGGACAGTGAAAATACTCTCTTTAATACCATAATGCTGGATACATGTCAATATACATTTCTACAAACCCATAGAACGTACAACACCAAGAGTGAACCCTAAGCTAAAGCACAGAATTTGTGTGATGAGAATGTGTCACTGTAGGTCCATCCATTGTAACAAATGTACCCCTCTGGGAGGGGATGATGTCAATAATGGGGGAGTCTGTGGGGGGGGGGCAGAGAAGGATGGTGGAGGAGTAGGAGACCTGGATTTTGCCTCCTCTCAGGAATTCAGCTGGATAGGGATCAAACCATTCTGAACACCTACAAACTCAACAGGAGATCGAAGAAAAGAAGAGCAACAACTCTCTGAACAGAGAAGCGACCACTTTCTGGAACGTAGGACGTGCGGAGAAGTGAATCCGAGGCGATATTCGGGAGGATAGACGGCGGGGGAGGGGCCTCCGGCGGCCGCTTCTGGCAAGTGATAGAGCCGCGGAGCACAAAATCGGAACTTTTAAAAGTCTGCTCCGCTGCGGGACGTCACTCCGGTGGCTAAGCGGGGGCTGGAACCCTCCGGGACAGTGTGGTCTCAGGACCCACGGGTCACAGAAAGACTGGGAGTACCTGAGTGCGGCAGAGCTCCCAGGTAACGGAGCAGGGAAGCCGGCTACAGAGGCGGAGCCCAGGCGCGGGCTCTCAGCTCGGGGTTGCCATAGACCGTGATCCGAGGCACAGTCGGGCCCCTGCTCCTCCAGCAGGGACCCAACAAGCGGCAGATCCGGGGAGACTCACCTTCTTCCCCGGGAGGA
This sequence comes from Neomonachus schauinslandi, assembly GCF_002201575.2. NCBI lineage: Eukaryota > Metazoa > Chordata > Mammalia > Carnivora > Phocidae > Neomonachus > Neomonachus schauinslandi. The sequence continues at coordinate 40,425,190 of NC_058409.1, read as the reverse complement.
GCGGTGTGGGAGCGCACCGCAGGGATCTGCTGGGTTTGGAGACTCCACACTGGGTTGGGTGACAGAGATAGATATGCTCGGTCACAGGCCGGGTGAACACGGAGTGGCCGGAGACCGGGGAGACGGGAGTGACTGACGGCTTTTCTCTGGGGGCTCACTGAGGAGCAGGGCCCCGAGTTCTCGGCTCCTCCGCGGCGGAGATTGGGAGGCTGCCATTTTCACTCTCCGCCTCCAAAGCTGTACGGAAACCTCGCAGGGAACAAAAGCTCCTGAAAGCAAACCCGAGCAGATTACTTAGCCCAGACCCAGCAAGGGCGGGGCAATTCCACCTCTGGCAAAGGCATTTGGAAACCACGGCAACAGGCCCCTCCCCCAGAAGATCAGCGAGAACAGCCAGCCAAGACCAAGTTTACCGATCAATGAGAACGGCAGAACTCCAGCGCTAGGGGAATACTGCACATAGAATTCATGGCTTTTTTACCATGATTCTTTAGTCTTTCAAAGTTAATTTTCTTTAACTGTGTTTTTTTCTTTTTCTTTTTTTTTTCTGAATTTTTCTTTTTCCCTTTTTCAACCAACATCTTATCAATCCCTTTTTTAAAAAAAAACATTTTTATTTTTCATTTTTAGAGACATATTCTATCCCTTCATAGTAGTTACCTGTATTTTTGGCATATATATATAAGTTGTTCTCTCGTTAAAATTTTGAGATAGTTTCTTCTAACAGATCAAAATATACCCTAAATCTCTAGTATATGGTTTTTTTTCTACTCCCCTGCCTGATCACATTCTCTCCCTTTTTTTTTCTTTTTTCTTTTTTTAAATCCTCTTCTTTCTTTTTTCAAACAACTTCTTATCAATTCCTTTTATAAAATTTTTTATAATTTCCATCCTTGCAGTCATATTCCATCCCTTCATAATATCAACCCTGATTTTTGTACATATATAAGTTTTTCTTTCTTTAAAATTTTAGGAGGCACTTTCTTCTAACAGACCAAAATACACCCAAAATCTAGTGTGTGGCACTGATCTATATACCAGCCTGATCATATTTGATCACATTCTGATTTTTTTGTTGTTGTTGTTTTGTTTTGTTCTGTTTTTGTTTGTTTTTATCTTTATCTTTTTCTTTTCCTTTTTTCTTTTTCTTTTTTCTTTTTTCTTTCTTTCCCTTTCTTTTCCCACTGTTTCAGGTCTTTTCTGATTTGTTTAGAGTATATTTTCTGGGGACGTTGTTACTCTGCTAGCATTTCGTTCTCTCATTAATCTATTCTCCTCTGCACAAAATGACAAGACGGAAAAAATCACCTCAACAAAAAGAACAAGAGGTAGTACCAACTGCCAGGGACCTACTCAATACGGACATTAATATGATGTCAGATCTAGAGTTCAGAATCATCACTTTAAAGATACTAGCTGGGCTTGAGAAAAGCATGGAAGTTATTAGAGAAACCCTTTCTGGAGAAGTAAAAGAACTAAAATCTAACCAAGTCGAAATCAAAAAGGCTATTAATGAGGTGCAATCAAATATGGGGGCACTAACTGCTAGAATAAATGAGGCAGAAGAGAGAATCAGTAATATAGAAGATGAAATGATGGAAAATAAAGAAGCTGAGAAAAAGAGAGATAAACAACTACTGGATCACGAGGGCAGAATTTGAGAGATAAGCGATACCATAAGACGAAACAACATTAGAATAATTGGGATCCCAGAAGAAGAAGAAAGAGAGAGGGGGGCAGAAGGTATAATGGAGCAAATTATAGCAGAGAACTTCCCTAAATTGGGGAAGGAAACAGGCATCAAAATCCAGGAAGCACAGAGAACCCCTCTCAAAATCAATAAAAATAGGTCAACACCCCGACATCTAATAGTAAAACTTACGAGTCTCAGAGACAAAGAGAAAATCCTGAAAGCAGCTCGGGACAAGAGATCTGTAACCTACAAGGGTAGAAACATTAGATTGGCAACAGACCTATCCACAGAGACCTGGCAGGCCAGAAAGGACTGGCATGATATATTCAGAGCACTAAATGAGAAAAATATGCAGCCAAGAATACTATATCCAGCTAGGCTGTCATCGAAAATTGAGGAGAGATAAAAAGCTTTCAGGACAAACAAAAACTAAAGGAATTTGCAAACACAAAACCAGCCCTGCAGGAAATCTTGAAAGGGGTCATCTAAGCAAAGAAAGACCCTAAAAGCAACATAGACCAGAAAGGAACACAGACCATATACAGTAACAGTCACCTGACAGACAATACAATGGCACTAAATTCCTATCTTTCAATAGTTACCCTGAATGTAAATGGGCTAAATGCCCCAATCAAAAGACACAGGCTATCAGACTGGATTAAAAAACAAGACCCATCGATATGCTGTCTGCAAGAGACTCATTTTCGACCCAAAGACAGCCCCAGATTGAAAGTGAGGGGGTGGAAAACCATTTACCATGCTAATGGACACCAAAAGAAAGCTGGGGTGGCAATCCTTCTATCAGACAAATTAGATTTTAAACCAAAGACTGTAATAAGAGATGAGGAAGGACATGATATCCTACTTAAAGGGTCTATCCAACAAGAAGATCTAACAATTATAAATATCTATGCCCCTAACATGGGAGCAGCCAATTATATAAGGCAATTAATAACAAAAGCAAAGAAACACATCGACAACAATACAATAATAGTGGGGGACTTTAATACCCCCCTAACTGAAATGGACAGATCGTCTAAGCGAAAGATCAACAAGGAAATAAAGACTTTAAATGACACACTGGACCAAATGGACTTCACAGACATATTCAGAACATGCCATCCCAAAGCAACAGAATACACATTCTTCGCTAGTGCCCATGGAACATTCTCCAGAATAGATCACATCCTAGGTCCTAAATCAGGTCTCAACCGGTACCAAAAGATTGGGATCATTCCCTGCCTATTTTCAGACCACAATGCTTTGAAACTAGAACTCAATCACAAGAGGAAAGTCAAAAAGAACTCAAATACATGGAGGCTAAAGAGCATCCTACTAAAGAATGAATGGGTCAACCAGGAAATTAAAGAAGAATTAAAAAATTTCATGGAAACCAATGAAAATGAAAACACAACTATTCAAAATCTTTGGGATGCAGCAAAGGCAGTCCTAAGAGGAAAGTATATAGCAATACAAGCCTTTCTCAAGAAACAAGAAAGGTCTCAAGTACACAACCTAACCCTACACCTAAAGGAGCTGGAGAAAGAACAGCAAATAAAGCCTAAACCCAGCAGGAGAAGAGAAATAATCAAGATCAGAGCAGAAATCAATGAAATAGAAACCAAAAGAACAGTAGAACAGATCAACGAAACTAGGAGCTGGTTCTTTGAAAGAATTAACAAGATTGATAAACCCCTGGCCAGACTTATCAAAAAGAGAAGAGAAATGACCCAAATCAACAAAATCATGAATGAAAGAGGAGAGATCACAACCAACACCGAAGAAATACAAACAATTATAAGAACATATTATGAGCAACTCTATGCCAGCAAATTAGATAATCTGGAAGAAATGGATGTATTCCTAGAGATGTATCAACTACCAAAACTGAACCAGGAAGAAATAGAAAACCTGAACAGACCTATAACCACTAAGGAAATTGAAGCAGTCATCAAAAATCTCCCAAAAAACAAAAGCCCAGGGCCAGATGGCTTCCCAGGGGAGTTCTACCAAACATTTCAAGAAGACTTAATACCTATTCTTCTGAAACTGTTCCAAAAAATAGAAATGGAAGGGAAACTTCCAAACTCATTTTATGAGGCCAGCATTACCTTGATCCCAAAACCCCAAGACCCCATCAAAAAGGAGAATTACAGACCAATATCCCTGATGAACATGGAAGCAAAAATTCTCACCAAAATACTAGCCAATAGGATCCAACAGTACATTAAAAGGATTATTCACCATGACCAAGTGGGATTTATCCCTGGGCTGCAAGGTTGGTTCAACATCCGCAAATCAATCAACGTGATACAATACATTAACAAAAGAAAGAACAAGAATCATATGATCCTCTCAACAGATGCAGAAAAAGCATTTGACAAAGTACAGCATCCTTTCTTGATCAAAACTCTTCAGAGTATAGGGATCGAGGGTACATACCTCAATATCATAAAAGCCATCTATGAAAAACCTACAGCGAATATCATTCTCAATGGGGAAAAACTGAGAGCTTTCCCCCTAAGGTCAGGAACTCAGCAGGGATGTCCACTATCACCACTGCTATTCAACATAGTGTTGGAAGTCCTAGCCACAGCAATCAGACAACAAAAAGAAATCAAAGGCATCCAAATTGGCAAAGAAGAAGTCAAACTCTCACTCTTTGCAGATGATATGATACTTTATGTGGAAAACCCAAAAGACTCCACCCCAAAACTGCTAGAACTCATACAGGAATTCAGTCAAGTGGCAGGATATAAAATCAATGCACAGAAGTCAGTGGCATTCCTATACAACAACAACAAGACAGAAGAAAGAGAAATTAAGGAGTCGATCCCATTTACAATTGCACCCAAAACCATAAGATACCTAGGAATAAATCTAACCAAAGAGACAAAGGATCTTTACTCAGAAAACTATAAAATACTCATGAAAGAAATTGAGGAAGACACAAAGAAATGGAACGTTTTTCCATTTCTTTGTGTCTTCCTCAATTTCTTTCATG